>NW_025932603.1:0-32885 GCF_000764305.2 Hyalella azteca
CAGGAAATACAAGCTCTGCGGGGTAAGCGCCAGTCATTACCCACACAGGAAATACAAGCTCTGCGGGGTAATTAAGCGCCAGTCATTACCCGCACAGGAAATACAAGCTCTGCGGGGTAATTAAGCGCCAGTCATTACCCACACAGGAAATACAAGCTCTGCGGGGTAAGCCCCAGTCATTACCCACACAGGAAATACAAGCTCTGGGGTGAGTGCCGAATTAAACGGACTAATGCACTTATGACTATTGTACGGATCACCTCGACCAGTTTAGCCCGGCAAATGGCGTATTGGTGCTACACTGAACAACTTTCTATTCAGAATGATCACAATTAAACTATAACGGTAAATTCATGTTCGATACATTTAGTGCTTTAAGTGTCGCTATTTGTGGCAATTTGATCTATTCATTTTTGTTAGTGTGATTGTTGCCAGCATGGAAGTTCCATCATGCAGATACGAGTTTGTAATGACAGCTGGATGGTATAGATTCTATAGTAAATTTACCCCTAATGGCAGCCGGTTAGACGGAAATTCTTTACAATTCCTGCTTCTAGTGACTCGATAAAAATGCAATTATTTCTTCTGGCAACAACAGAGCATCGCTCGAGCGACTACAACTGAACTAGAAGGTCACAACGGAATTCCGAACAATCGAAAATGCATTCAGAAAGAACAACTCATGCGAAACAATTGCTTAATTTTAATCTTTTGTCTATAGGAGATAATACAAGTTCCCAAGTTTGCGCATCCGAATGGCCCTGCGAATGGATGGCCTAGTGATTACAGCATGACAGAGTATCAGGATTAGAGCAGAGAGGTGCGGGTTCGATTCCTGCTACCTGTGACAGTTCTGGTCAAATCGGCGGGGAGCCAGGTGGTTAAAAGACGCAAAATTGGATGAGTGAGTTGTGTGTTCGAGACTGCAACAAGCTGTGAATGTTCTGCGATGTTAAGAATCGGGGACAGGCCGAACGAACGCTGAGACCGCTATACTATACTAAGTATATACGCTTTACTACACCGGCATGGGGGGCAACCGTATTTATCTTTTAATAAACTGGAAGCTTGGACGCTTAACTTACATCACGTAAAAATGCCATTTCACTAATCCTTTCTAAATGCCTCTCACAAAGAGGGCAATCAAAAATATAATTATATTCACTGACTTATTATCACATAATCACGGCACACTAGAGCTTGCGACTGCTTCCATAAAGAAGAGCTGAACACGTGCCTGGAAAAGCACAAAGCTGGAGGGACTTCTATAAACTTGAAAGGCTTCGAATTAAAATCTAACGTTGAAATTAGAATTTTATTCTTATTGATTTACCATACCAAGAGGATTTTTCCCTACCAAAAACTACCTCTTTCCATACAGATCACTTGGCACAACTGGGAATATAATAATTTTGATGTTCAATGGCTATAACGGCAGATGGCTAGTGTCCGTCAACAGAATTTCAGGAAGAATAAAGTAGCACTTATGAAAGGTGAAGCTGTTGCATTCAATCTCTAGACTTTAGAGGTTCAATAAACCCAGATCTGGGTGAAAAAACCCATCGCTGGGAGCTATGTGTTGCACGTGTTGTGTACAAATCGTCAAACAAACGTTCGAACTTCTGACTTCGGCTTCGGACTGCCGCCCTCCTACCGCCCCCTTCTTCCTCACCGTCCACCCCGATCTTTCTACCGCCACCAAGGGGGCGATACCGCCCACTTTGGGAACCAATGCTATAGGTCATCTCTCGAGCGAACACATCTGAAGTAAGATTTCGCACCGGAACTCAGAACGCCCAGAAACGCACTTAATATCAAGAACTCATTCAGAACAATTCTCCTGTCACAACCTTCAATACATTTACGGTATTTCTCGTTTCCAAGTCCTCCGACTCGAATGGGCTTGACGACGGCCAACTCATTCGTTGAAGGCTCAGACTAATTCTATAAAGTTAATCAGTCGGTGCACGTTTACAAAACATGGTAGAGTGGTGCAACCTACTTGTTGAGTGAGGCATATAATTAAAGGCTGTAGACTTGACTAAAATAAGTCTCTTTATCTACAATGATCGGCAAAGACCCAGACATATTTTTATTTTGCCTATTTTTTTATTAGATCAATGTAATGGTAATTTATATCGCATTAATAACTCATGAAAATTGGCAATCATACCAAATGAAACACATGCAGGATTCACTTCATTCCTTAATGTAGGTAAATTTGTGGTGATATATGCAACTTCATTATATTTAGAACTGTAAAAAATCTGTAAAACCGGTAAAATAGTCTACGGTATTTATTGCCCAAATTTAACCTGAAGTGCACATATAGAACGCAATATTGAGATGTGTCGAATTCAGTCTGTGGAAACGTCGATTATCCCATTACGTCGCCTAACATATTTAACAGTTTCATAGTTATGCTGGAAGTTTTCATGAATGAAATTACAGGCAATTGTTGAAAAAACACGAACTCTTATAAACTTAGTAATTACAAGCACTGCATCAATATATTACACTGGATAAATCTGTGAAATCTGTATCCCCACTTGACCGGCAACTCGCGGCAAGCGTCTCACGACTCGAAGTGTTCAGGTCGTGTCGTAGAGGAAAGTGGGGTACAGTTTTGCGGGGAGACCGAGTAAAATATCAATTATTTCATGTATTAAAGATATAATAACCCTCCCTGCCACATCAGTAAACCCTGGACTATTATTCACGTCAACCCATATAAATGTGGATTAACTGGAAAGTCTCATGGTGCCCCATAGTTCCCCTAGTTGATTTGCAGGCCGCAAGCTGAACTTTAAATTTAATTGGAGACATAACCTCTTCAAAATTTAACTACGAAAGAAGAACTTATGGAATGCTTAGGTGCGGCTGCTATCCGATTCTTATATTGTCATATATTTTTCTCATACAAAATATTAATATGCATTGATACAAGTTCAATGCATGGCAATATGCATTGATATGCGTTGAACAGCTCACTTTCTTTGAGATCTCTGCCTCAGCCGCAGCTCGTGTAGGTTAAGCTCATGTAGATTAACACTCATAGATATTCTGCGTAATCCAGTTACGATTTGATAAATTTTACTATTGACTTTTATTGCATATAAATGTTAAGCATGTATGACTAATTTATTAACCGATTTCCTAGGGCGTTAGCAATATATACATGTCGGTCTCTATGCCACATTTTTTCCTGAAATGTTGTTGCAGGATAAAAATCATCTGGCATTAATTCGCATAACAATAAATTTTTCTAGATCATAAAATTTATATTTTGTAAAGCGGTCTGATATCTGAGGTAATTGTGGTCAACTCGAGTGATATGCACCTGAGCTTTAAATCTAAAGAAGTTAGCCTGCATAAATTAGATTTCGCGTATGTGTGCAGTTCTATGCTACGAGTGACAGCATAGTATCTGTCGGTTTGTAATTATGATGCCATTGAGAAAAAAAGATAATTTTTGGAGCTCTCTAGTAGAGGGCGAAATCGTATGATACGTTTTATTCGCACGAGGGGCGAGTCTCGCAAGGCCCATATTATAGTCATCCAATTTATATTCAAACATGTGGAAGTACACAACAATATACTCCATTACTGTACATCGACCGGAATAGTGATATACCCGCTAAGAAAGTTACTGGGCGTCAGGAATTCCGTAGCTTCTTCGTATTTATATTGTTTTCGTAGAAAGATTCTTCTTTCGACGAGAACCTCCATTGTCGGTTACCAGTAATGTCTCTTCTAAGAAAAACATCCGCCACTGGCCTGGTGATTAGAATACAATTGACTGCGCATTTTGAATTACTTCCATACGGAAATATACATTGGGACGTCTCATTTCGTTGAATAGCATTGTTATTATTGTTATTATTATTTTTAGTATCGTTATTACTATTATTACTCATTAGTATTAATATTGTTGTTATTATAATTTTTATTATTACAATTATTAGTATTATTGTTGTACCTATCTTTATAAGTACTCCAATAATATCCCTTTATTTAGATATTCTTTACATCAGTAAGACCGAGGTCGAAATTAAATTATAAAGGTAATGGTGAGATTATCGCATCGATATCGATTTTATCGCATTTTATCATTCATGGAAAAAAATGCGTTATTGTGCTCGCCGTGTCCGTCCGTCTGTCTGTCCGTCCGTGACTTCACGTTGTCGCCGACGAGAAAATGCGCTCTCTGTCACTCACTGCAGTGAGTACTGAGTTATATTTTTTCGTGATTATCCATGTCAAGTGTGAGGTGAGCGCCAGTAATTACCCACTCAGGAAATACAAGCTCTGTGGGGTAGACTCCTGCGTTTGGTATTTTTCTTATCCGAGACGAGACGAGACGAGACGAGACGAGACAACAGGCTCTGTCCCGGTTTGCAATAAAAACCGGGACAATTTTCAGCCCTCCGTAGGAATTCCGGGACGATACCGAGACGAGACGAGACATCCCGGTTAAAATAGGTACCTTAAAATTTCCCGGAATTTATAGCCATTTTAACGAGACATAACGAGACGTATCAATTATTGGTGTGGTGTAAACTTTGGCTTACCATCATACATTTATACAGAGCTGGGCAGCGCTACTTTGAAATGTAGCGAAAATGTAGCGGCCGCTACATGTAGCGCGCTACTGCCCACCTCTGCTAACAACTAACATGTTGACGCTACTAACAGGCTGAGGTTGACAACATTACGCCGAAATCTTTCGTATAGTTTATTCTGTAATTTATATTATGTATGTATAATGCCGGTTTTTAAATAATATTTAATACTATCAAGTAAAATCTAAAGGCTTTATCTATAAATGTAGCGGTAGCGCTGTAGCGGGAGAACGTATCGCTACTCAAATATGTTGCGGGCGCTACCGCTACCGCTACAATTGCTTAAATGTAGCCCAGCTAGCTACCGCTACCGCTACTGAAAATGTAGCGGCCGCTACATGTAGCGAGCTACTGCCCACCTCTGAATTTATATAATAACTTGAGACGTATCCTTTTACTATTCTGATTGGAGCTCGGCAATTGAAATGATTTTTGCTACGAATACATGTTGTGGTAATGTGGTTTAATATGGTACTTAATATTGACAGGCAAATAAAAACGGGAAAAAACGTTTTTTTTTCAAAAATTGTGTTCTATGATGGTTTGGAGGAGGCCATACTAGCTGTAGCTGGTGACATCGGCTGACTGGACAGACTTTGATTTGCCTCCAGCTCAATCACGGAATCAGTTTCATCGATCTTGCCTTAAGCAATCTCCTTCAACAAAAAGTTTGGAAAGAAATATCAACAACATTTTAAAATAAAACAAAATTTAAGTTGGAAAAAATGTAATAGTTTGATCTTCAAAAAAGAACTCGAAATATCCATGCGTATCCTTTCTAAATAACGTTAAACGAGCCTAAGTGTTTGATAACAATTCAGGAAACTGCGCAATTGTGAAGATATCCTGGAGGCGTAGCACAAAAATTTACTAAATGCAGAGATAATCTAATACTAGCTTTAGTATTATTAGGAATATCTTACCAGGACTCCACTCCACTGTCTACTAATTGGCCGACTAATCTAGATACTGCGTCCGGCGTCCCTACTCCCTATGCGCTCCACGGCGTCTGAACTCGTTCCGAACGCGTAATAAACTCGACTCATATTCGTACGGTTCCCATAAGTGCCATCGAAGCCTTAGTTAAGTAACATTTTTAGTAACATGAGTAACATTTTTGACTCAATACTCAGCCATGCATACATCGACAGGTTTGCGGTGTTTGTCGGACCACTAATTAACTGCCAGTTCAGTAGTCAGACGAATTTTGCTAAATCTGCAATTAACTCAATTTAACTGGTAACTGTCTATGGCCCTATTAGTAGCAATAAAGGGCTAACTTGTCATTCTTCAACCCATGTTTTCGAAATGATTCGTATCGTAATCTAAAAATTTGTTTTATCTTAAATAATTAAGACAAATCTCGTCTCGTCTCGTTATGTCTCGTTTCAAACCTGTCTGTCTCGTCCCGGTTCATAATATACCGGGACACAAGTTTTAAAGTCCGGGACAGAAGTCTTGTCTCGGTTCATACGTTTATTCCGGGACAAATTTTACCCTCTGTCCCGTTATTTTTTTCCCGGAATTTTCTCGTCTCGTTTCGTCTGTCCCGGTTCATTTCGAGAAAATTATTTCGAGACGCAGGAGTCTACTGTGGGGTAAGCACCAGTCATTACCCACTCAGGAAATACAAGCTCTGTGGGGTAAGAGGGGTAAGCGCCAGTCATTACCCACTCAGGAAATACAAACTCTGTGGGGTAAGCGCCAGTCATTACCAACTCAGGAAATACAAGCTCTATGGGGTAAGTGCCGAATTAAACGGACGGAGCCTAAGATTGTTATCATTATTAATTATAGTATATATAATAATAATGATAATAATAAATAATAATAATAATATTAATAATAACAATAATATTCAACGAGATGTGACGTCCCAATGTAGAATTCTGTATCGAAGTAATTCAAAATGCGTAGTCAATTGAATTCTAATCACCAGGCCAGTGGCGGATGTTTTTCTTAGAAGAGACATTACTGGTAACCGACAATGGAGGTTCCCGACGAAAGAAGAATCTTCCGAGAAAACAATATAAATACGAAGAAGCTACGGAATTCCTGACGCCCAGTTACTTTCTTAGCGGGTACATCACTATTCCGGCAGTAGTAGTGCAGTAATGCAGTTTATTGTCATGTACTTCCACATGATTGAGAAGAAATTGGATAGCGACGACATGGGTCTTCATGGGCATGCCCCTCGCACGACATTTACAAACATCATTTAATTTGAAGCTCTGCTAGAGTGCTGCAAAAAGTTATAGAATAAAATTTACCAACCTAACATATAAATTTCGGGATACTATGCTGTTACTCATAGCATAGAACTGAACCCATACGCGAAATCTAATTTGTGCTGGCTGACTTCGTTACATTTGAGCTCTGATGCATATGTCCCGAGTTGAAGATATAGAGCACTTACATTCGTACACACACCTCAGATATCAGACAGCTTTAATAAAATATAAATTGTTAGATCCAATAAATTTTTTGGATTAAGGAAATTGAAGCCACATGATTCTAATCCTGCAACAACATTTCAGGAACAAAAGGTCGCATTGAGAGAGACTTGTATTGCTAACGCTCTAGGAAGTCGGTTAATAAATCAGTCGTACATGCATAGCATTTATATAGAGTAAATAGCAGTAGTAAAATTGGTCTAATCGAAACTTGATTGCGCATAATATTTATGCATGTTAATCTACATACATCATGACTAATTCAACGGCAATCGCGCTCTGCAGCAGTCCAGAGATTTCCCTTTATACTATTCGACCTCGTCGCACGCTCTACTGTACGCGTGAAGGTCTTTGCATTCTATTTGATAAAGCATATATCAAATATACTTAATTTTAGAAGTAATTGCAATACCTTATATCATTACACCTGAATGCCCGCAATGAAAGTTATTAGTGAAGGTTGGACCTAATTAAACTTAAAGATCCTAGTGTTCATTTATCAGTTTATATTATAATCTAGTATATTTTTAATCACACATCAACCCACATAAGATGCGTTTGAAACATAATTCCAAAGACTTGAAATGAAATACCTCTGAAATTTGTGGAAAAAAGCAAAAAATTTATAGAACGCTCCGGCGGTATTTCCGGAAGATAGAATTAGTAGTGTAGTCGAGATGTGAAGAGGTTAAAAACCACAAATCTTGGTTTAAATTCTATTAAAACTGGTCTAAGTATATTATAATGACCATATAATAATATACTTAAACATTGTTAAGGTATATCATAGATAGATTTAAAAGATCAGCTGCGAATTACCGACGCGTCGACGTATGGAAAAACTCGGTCCTAAAAGCACATTGATTCTATGCCCAGTGGCGGTATAACCGTCGTTAGAGTTTATTTAGTCAAAAAGTGAATAGTTCTTCTTACGAATTAGTCTGATATGCCACAATAGACAGGACTTAAGGCTTTTTGCATTATTAATAGTATTATCACCGCCTTTAGATATGATGAAAACGTTTCATTCCTTAACTTAAGAGAGTGGGTCCATTGCAATGGCGTTCTGAGACAGAACAATGAAGACAATAATAACGAATATTGCAGGATAAATAATAATATTCGTATTTGTGAAGTATTTGACGCTAACTAACTAACTAACTAAGCTAACTTTCTGTTTTACTAAATTGAGTCAAGCGCTAGTAGATTTTCATGCACAGAGAGTGGATTGATAAATATAATAAGATAGTTATCAACCAAACAGATATACCTATCAATTATGGCATATCAATTATATATAACAATTGATATATATGCCTACAGAACTCAGCTGGTCCTGTTGAGGGAGCCCCTACACTGACGTGTCCAATGATGTAATTCGCACGTAATACTTCGGTTCTCTTGGACTAAATTTGGACGTGACTGTTCTTAGATGATATTTCTTGCGCTATTTGGAGAGGAAACTTCGTGAGCGATAACATTCTTTTTTTGACTCGGACCATATACTCAGAGCAATAAGTAAAACTTTGTCAACTAATAATGGGTCATGTTGACCCAGTTTATTCCGGCAAAATGGCATATTGGTGCTACACTGAACAACTTCTATTCAGAATGATCACAATTAAACTATAACGTTTAATTTCATGTCCGATATATTTCTCTCAGAAAACGGCCTTCCTGTATTTCAGCTGTTCAAGAGGAAATTTATTAATTCATTTAACATAATAATTTATTGAAATTTATTTATTGTTTCATTTGTTTCAGAGCAAAAAACACTACATGTCTGATACGGTAGCTGCGACCAAAATTTCACGAACTATTTGCTGTAAGATTTGTTGGTTACTCAAAATGGGCAAATTCAAGAATATATTTTAGCAATTATTAGGGAGATAATATTTAAATATTCTGTTATCCTGTTTCTGTCGCTAATGATGAAACTAGCGCGTTATACGACATCAGTATATATAGCAACATTTCATCAATTCACCTATGTGCATAACATAAAATGTATTGAATAGTTCAAATAACACAATAGTTCAAATTGAATAGTTCAAATAACAGCTAATGGCAGACCAACATCTATACAATTTTCAATAGATGCTATATTCCTATTGTTTCTGTCGGTGATTAATATTTTCATTTGAATGCATAGCTTATTTTTGTCTCAATATATACTGTATCTTATCTTCGTTTATTTCAGATTTTGAAGTTGTGTTTTCGTAACGAGTCTCTCTTATTAGCTGTTAAACCGTGAATTGCGGTATGAAAGCTTTACGCTGCATTATTGTTGAAACTGCTGCCAGAGGTCATCAATTGCTTCTATTTCCATCATCGTAAAAATTATTTATTTCATTTGTTTACAACTGATCGGGATTATTTTTCAAAGTGAATCTCTAGCTGGGCGGGAAGCGAGCGTTATATCCCTTCGTCCAGGGCTGTGATTTTCTGCCTATATCCGTCGCACCACGAGCGGTCTACTCAAAAAATGACGCGGCTTTATTGTCCAAAACGCGGCACATGTTTTTTTTACCTAGCACTAATACAAACATAATTTCGAACAATAATTTAAGGCTAAATTCATTTTTGACTTTTTGCTCGCATGGCTCCACAAGGAAATAAAAATGTCTCCGCTACGAGGCGTTTATTTTTGTTATCTTATTATATTAGGGAAATAAATCTATAAATTACAAATCAAAACAACTCGCCATAGATTTTTGTTTATTTATTACATAGCAACTTTGAGCTGAAGATTTCAGCCCCAAAATTTGATGGCTGAAATTTTAGTACACATTATATATTTTCAACAAGAAAGAGTAGTTATGCGTATGTTAGTATGACTGCGAGTAGTTATGCTAACTTAGTTATGTAGGTTGTATATATATATATAATGACGAAAAATTTTCCCTTATTTTTCTCTTACGGAAATTCTAAGTGACAAGTATTTATACTCACTTAGGCAGAACAGAATTTCCACTGTTATCATAATCAGATGAGGCGGAAGGATCTACTAATTTTATTAATTCGGTTGAACGAAATTGCCCGCCACTTGATTCAAATGGGGCAGAAATTCTCATCATTCATACTAATTTAAGTAAGGCAGAAGCGACCAATAATAATAATATTTACGTGAAGCCCCTGTTGTTTAATTGTTGCTTTGCTTCCACGTGTCAAATGAAACATGTTCATTTTATTCAAACAACGACGGTAGTTACGAACAAAAGCATCAACATTGAAGTCAAACACGAAGATACGTGGGCCCCGACACTATGGACTTTTGAAACTCTAGGACCCCTTCTAGCCGCTGCATCTGGTGTTTCAGTCAATCCCTCTAGCGCTCCAACCGACGCGTATGGAGAATTTACTAGTGCATCTGATGTGGTACTCGGTACTTCCAGCGCCTTAGCCGATGCATCAAAAATTCCACCCGAAGCATTAGTTGCTCCAGCCGAGGCAAACGATGTCGCTATGATTTCATCAATCATTCCCACAGATTCATCAGTCGTTACGGGTCGTTGCTCTAGCAAATTAACTGACGCATTCGTAGTCTCGAAAAAATCATTCGGAGTTTCATTCGATGTATCTAGCGTTTTTACAGTTGCTGCTGGGGTCTCCGTTATCCCAGCTATTGCATCGGGCATTTCAGCAGGAGCTTCGTTCATTTCATTTGCTCCTTCCGACGTTTCAACTTGCGTTTCTTGCAATACCGTGGGTGTCTCTGGCATTTCAAGCGATGACTTTGGCATTGCGATTTGTTTGTACGATGTTTCATTGGAAACTTTAGTTGTTTCAAATTGTTCCGGGAGTTTTTCAATCAGCCCATCAAGAATTACAACCGAAATATTTGGCGTTTCAATCGGAACATCAGGCGTTTTCAACGATACATTTGGCATCTGAACCGCAGTATTTCTTGTATTGTCTGTTGCATGGAGCGTTTCAGAAAGATTATTATGTGCATCAATTTCTGCGCTTCGTGTTATTTTTGGTGCATAAAGTGAGCTGGCTAATGAATCAGGAGTTTCATTTGACGGCTCTGGATGTTGAACAGCTTTATCTAGCGTCTCAACAGGTGCATCAAGAGCTTTTACTTGTATTACTGTTATTTTAACCGGTACCCCTAGCGTTTTGAAAGATAAATCTGTCATTTCAATATTTTTATCTTGAGATTTTCCCAGAGCGCCCTGGGCTTGCGTTTCAGGCGATTCATTTAGCTTTTTGGACGATTCTTTTTCATTTTCAACATCAGCCGCTCTGGGTTTAGTTGCTTCAACCATCGTTGCAACAGGAATATCTTCCAATTCAACTATGGTTTCTGGCACAGAAACTGAGGCATCTTGAATGACTGCAGGTGTACTAACGGCATCAACCGTTACAACCGTCACTTCTTCCCCAACATCCGGCCTTTCAAACGGGATTTCTAGAGATTTAATCGATGGATGAGGTTTTCTTTCAAGATTTTCTTGTGTTGCCGTAGAATCAGCCGTCTCAACAGGAAAATTTTGTGATTTTTGTGAATCTGTTTGTTTTTTTGCAGCTTCCAGAGATCCAACAAGCCTTTCTATTATTTCAGAAGTTGTTTGTGGCATCGCAATCGTATCGGTTTTTTCGTCTTGCAAATCAACCGGTATTTTCGGAGTATCATAAGCAACATTTAACTTTTTGAGCATCGAATCTGATTTGTCATCTTGCATTTCAACCGGTGTATCTAGAGTAGCATCGGGCCTTCCTACCAAGACATGAGAAGTTTCTAAATGTGCATCTGCTGATTTAGCCGGTGCATCTAACATTTCAACATGTGCATATTTTGTGTTGTTCAATGCATTAGGCGTTTCAACAGATACATTTTCGATCTTAGCCAACGCGTTTTGAGTTTCAACCTGCGCTTCAAGAGTTTTGACCGATTCAGCTGGCGTTTCAGCTGGTATATTTTGATTCTCAACTGGCACGTTTAGAGATTTTACAGGAACAGTTGAAGTTTCAATAGGGGCTTCTAGTGTTTTCAACAACGAATTTGCGGTTTTAACTAGCGTTTCTGCTACTTTATCATTTGCTTCATTTGATGAAGTTGTCTTTTCTAGCGTTCCAGCCGATGCAGGACGCGATTCTTTTGGCAAATCAATATTTTTATTCAACGGAACTGTACCTTCATCAAGAATCTCTGTTGAATCAACCGTCACATTTGGTGTTTGAATCGTCATACCTGGTGTTTCAGCTGACACACTTGGCTTTACAACCAACACAACGTGCGTTTCAACCGGCATATTAAGGTTTACATGAGATATATCAAGCTTTTTACCTGGAACATAAGTAGTTTCAACCGGCATTATATGTGTTTCATTCGACATATCAGCTGTGTCAAAAGACGCAAATGGCGCTTCAACCGGTACATCAGGTTTGTCAAGAGACACACCATGCGTCACATTTGTTTGACGAGACAAATTATTCATTTTAATAGACACATTAGGTGTCTTAAAACACACACAATGCATTTCATGAGCTCCATCAGGCGTTTCATCAGACGCATCAGGCGTTTTAGGAGACATATCGGACGTTTCATCAGATAACTCGGGCGTTTTATGAGACATATCGGACGTTTCACCAGACACATCGGGCGTTTTATGAGACTCATCATGTGTTTCATCAGACACATCAAGCATTTCATGAGACACATCAGACGTTTTATCAGGCGCTTCATGAGACAAATCAGGCATTTCATTATACGTATCAGGCGTTTTATGAGACCCATCAGGCGTTTTATGAGACACATCAGGCGTTTCATTAGAAGCATCAGGCGTTTCATCAGAAGTATCGGGCGTTTCATCAGATACATCGGGTGTTTCATGAGATACATTAGGTGTTTCATGAGACACATCAGGAGACTCATGAGGCTCATAAAGTGTCTCAAGTGACACATCATCCACACCAAACGACACATCGGTCTTGCGTGCTCCCACGGGCTGACCAGCCCACTCCAGGAGCAGGTCAAGGATGTCGTCCTCGAGGCTCAGGTCGACGCCCCTCAGGAGGTCTGTGTCGTCCCCCCTGGCTCCCCAGGGGCGGTCTGTCCCCCCGGTGGCGCCCCCTGCCTCGTGTGGGGGAAATGCGGCGGCCATCGCCTGAAATACGGAGCAATCAGGAGGCTTATGCCGTATATACAGAGAATTGCTCAAGTTATTGCCTGGAATAAGGATGAAAGCACTCGTTATTTCGCGTATTTTAATTTGTATTGTTTTTGTTGCAAGAAATGCTAGGAAGCATTGCAGTCGTTAACTGGAATTCAAAATTTTAGCAAATTGAATAATGGAGTTCGACAGCGATTGCCAGATTTAACCTATATACAAAAATTATTTACGGGAATATAATTTCATCCAGCATTCAGTGACATAAAATAACTGCATCAGTTATGGCCTCATTATGAACATGTCTCATTAAGAGCAGCCCTAATTAAAAGCAGTCCTAATTAAAAGCAGTCCACATTAAGAGCAGTCCTCATTAAGATCAGTCCTCATTAAGAGCAGTGCTCATCAACATCAGTCCTCATTAAGAGCAGTCCACATTAAGAGCAGTCCTCGTTAAAAGAATGTCCTCATTAAGATCAGTCCTCATCAAAAGTATTATAGACCTACCAGCATGACTGCCAAGAAGACACTAATGGCGATGCTTCCTTCCATTATTTCTCTCCTTTCACAAGTAATGGACTTGTTTAGTGAGTGTAAATTTTGCTATATTTTAATAGGATATTTTCAACCTATAACTTGGTACAGAGAGTTTAAGAACAGATATACTGTGTATGTAACAGTGCAATATAATGTATTGATTAATTAATCTTTGTACCGGGAATGATGAGAACTCAGAAACACTATCAATTATTATCAATAAATAATTGATTCGATGCACAATTGAGTTTCCGAAACACTGAACACACAGCAAGCAAACTTCAGATGTGACAAGGCCGCGACAATTGCAGGGGAGACTGAAACAATGTAAACAGTCGTACGGCCCTATAACAAAGGGGGATACCCTCTGAATACCTCACTATCATTACTGAATACCTCACTATTATTACTGAATACCTCACTATCATTACTGAATACCTCACTATCTTTACTGAATACCTCACTATCATTACTGAATACCTCACTATCTTTACTGGATACCTCACTATACTTACTGAATACCTCACTATCATTACTAAATATCTCACTATCATTACTGAATACCTCACTATTATTACTGAATACCTCACTATTATTACTGAATACCTCACTATCATTACTGAATACCTCACTATCTTCACTGGATACCTCACTATACTTACTGAATACCTCACTATCATTACTGAATAATTCTCTGAAAGTTACTGCAAGTTTTTCAGTATCCATTTCTGTGCCCTTCACTCCTTAATTACAGCCATCTTCACTCCCCACGACTTATTCACTATCCTCTTCACTCCCCACGACTTATTCACTATTCTCTACACTCCATACGGCCTCTCCAATTTCCGCGACCTGCCCTTTCCACTCCACACGACCTCTTCACCGCGCACCTCTTCACTGTCTGATCCCGCAGTAGCGCGCGTCAAGCTGCACTTGTTAAGTTCCCCCTCCACTCCCCCACACACAGTTCCCCCCCCCACCACGTGCAGTCGCGTCCCCCCCCTCCTCTGCATGGTTGGAAGGAATAGTCCGCCTAAGAATGACATTAATTATATTAATAAAAAAATTATGCAGTTAAATAGTGGTCGGATTCATTTGATGATGCGGGGGATATCCCTGTGGTTGATATTTCTTTATTATCAATACAAGTTGAAAATTTTTATTGAAGACAAAATTTAAAAATGTAATTTATTGACTCTCTTCCCTAACCTGAAAGCGATATTTTATTAAACAAAAACTCGCAACGACCTGCATCTGCACGAAACTGCCTGCATCTGCACGAAATTGCCTGCATCTGCACGAAACGACCTGCATCTGTACGAAACGTTCTGCATCTGCACGAAACTGCCTGCATCTGTACGAAACTGCCTGCATCTGCACGAAACAGCCTGCATCTGCACGAAACAGCCTGCATCTGCACGAAACTGCCTGCATCTGCACGAAACTGCCTGCATCTGCACGAAACTGCCTGCATCTGCACGAAACTGCCTGCATCTCGGTCCTTCATGTTACTCAGAGAAATGAGTGAGAATTTATCCAAGTATTGATGTACTTTTTGCTCTTGTGTGGGTCATCCTGACCCAGTTTTGCGCCGGCAAAGCTCGTATCAGTGCTACATCCCTGCTCGTGCAGTAGGTGAGCAAGTGTGTCACTATTTGGACAATATCAGCCATTAATTTTTCACTGTGATAGTCTGCATCGTGACGCACGTTCTAAGGTCAAGTGCGTCACAGCTCCAGGATGTTCTTTGGGTGGCCGGCGATACGGCGGCCGTAATTTTGATCAGGCATACACGCAGTTGAGATGTGTGAAGAAGCTATAGATAAAAATACCGTGCGGTGAATTACAGAGTTTATTGGTGAATAAATTAATAGGAGAGATAAGGATTAATGGCTCGGCTGGTGGAGGCTCTTGTCGCCTCCTCGGGGCTTTGTAGTGCGGCGATTATATTGACATGTTCTTATATTAATATTGCATGCAATTCTTGTTGTCATTTTCTCATATTAATATGGAATGCAATTCAAAATTGTCATGTTCTCCTTAATATTGCATGCAATTCACATCGTTATATTCTCATATTAATATTGCATGTAATTCATATTGTCATGTTCTCATACTATATTCACGTTTTCGAGAACTTATCTCACCATTTACATGTGACAATGATAAATTACATTTAATATACACTGCATAATCTGTTGAATATAATGTCATCAGTTGTTATTGAATTTCAGAACAGTATGGAATTTTGTGAAGAAAAACATGGACTCTCGTCTTGTTTGTGCATAACGATGTCTGTTGGGACAAACATTTAATAATGAAGTTGATAATAATGAAAATTACATGAAAATAAAATTACAAAGCTAAAAAAATTTTATCGAGTAAAAGATAATAATTTCACAAAATATCGATGCGTACACTAAAACCTTTAGGTAAAATTATTCAAATATAATTCTCTTGATGTCATTTGAAACTAAATAATGACATTAAAGTAAGATTTATTTAAATAAATAAACTGAACGGTAGCAATTTTAAATAAGCACGTCAAGCTAATTATAGTACGGCAAGCTGGTGCTGGTATCATCATGATAATTAGAGTATTTTTAGAGTGTTGATAAATGATCGTGAAATCACAGTGTAACGAAAGTCACAAGTGACATTTGTCACGTTCGCCTGAACATGTAAAAATTATATTAATCAATAGTTGACCAAGCCACGCTCATGAGCGTAGCTATTAATTCGGACTGGCAGCCAAATTGTTTTGTTTAAAATATTAAACGCCAATTTTTTACAGCGAAATTTAATACCCTAAATTGGATCAATTTTCTCCCTCCCCGAAGTTAGAAGCAAACCATGCATGCCAACTCTGAGCGGGAACGCGTCCTTATACTCAGTAGCTTTAGAGACGAGCGTGATAGCATCTGGCATTCAGCATCATTGCGTAACTTAGCTAGTTCAATCATAATATCGTGTTTTAAAAGTTTTGTAAATGACGCACTGTATGATTGTACGGAAATTATTACGCCAAAGTTTGCTAGTAAATCTTGGTGTATATTGGAAAGTTTTATGTTTATGAGTGAACGCGGGACGCCATGTGCATAGAGTGCGCGTCTAAAATACGCGTGGGCTCGGTACAATCTAATTGTGGAAAATTGAGTTAGTCTGAGTGCCTGATTCAGACCGATATTGCAATATTTTGCTATGGATTACTTACTATCAAATCTACATTTATCTCGTGTTTGACGTGCCTGACATGTTTCTCTTAGTATGCTGCCCATCTATTTCATTTATCTCATGTTCATAATAATTATAATAGCGGTTGCAGCGTTTATTAGGCCTGAGGCCTGTCGCCGATTCTTAACATTGCAGAACATCCACAGCTTGTTGCGGTCTCGAACTCGCAACTCGCTGCTACAATTCTGCTGTGCTTAACCGCCCGGCCTCCTCGCCGATTCTGACCAGAAACTGGCGCACAGAGCTGGGATCGAACCCGCACCTCTCTGCGCCAATCTTGGTACTCTGAACTGTAACCACTGGGCCACCCTGCCGCCATGTTTGACATGCCTTGCTGACGTATTCCATTTGGCGAAGCTTTAGTTTGCCCAATCAGGTCGTTGTGTGCTCATGGATCAAATACTGTCCCGTAGCTTGTTATTTCATATGTCAATTGTTGGAATGATTGAGCGACCAGTTGAAAATGATGAATTCTAATTAAGGGAATTCAAACTGTGGATGTGCTTCTGTGCTGAGGTCGGGATTTCAGTAGATCAGATTTACTCAAAATGAATGACTTTTTTCTTGCTCCTAGAATGTATGATAATCCATTGTTAATTTTACGCAGGTATCGTATATACGTCGGTGTATTATTCTAGTTTGTTTAGTGCCTTTACTAAGCCGTCAAACAAACGTGCGTAACCAAGGTTTCTATGGGGATGAATTTCATGCAAGTTGTGATAGTGTGAACACTACCTAACATGAGGCCAGTTTTTTGCTCTAGTCAGAAAGAGGTTGGTTAGTAACTGAGATTACTAGCTTAGTTGCCCATCTTATGTAGCTGATTTCTTGTGCTCTGAGATATACGCTTAAATTAGTTTGAATCGCTGGTAGTTGTGTATGTCATCGCCTATATATCCACACCTACACTAGACATTGTCCGTAATATGCTAATACTTGTGCAGGATTTTACCTGGGAAGAGGGAAATAAATTTAAATCAAAGTATCATCTTTTGGAACCCTTATTGACTTCGCACCCAGGTCAGGCGGATGGTACATGATCAGTGAAAACCATAATAATCTAGGGAACATTCCGCGACACAATGTGTTTCCTATTATTGAGCATGTCAAACATGAGATAAATGTAAATTAAGTGATCAATAGCAAATAGAGCAATATCGGTCCGAATCAGGCACTTGGGCTAGCTAAATTTTCCAAAATTAGATTGTACCGAGCCCACACGTATTTTAGATTCATCTTTTATGCACATAGCGTCCCGCGTTCACTTACAAACATTTAACTGTCCAATATACACCCAGATTTACAAGCAAACTTTGGCCTAACAATTTCCGTACAATCATAGAGTGCATCATCTACGAAACTTTTCAACACGATATTATAATTAAACTAAGTTAAGCAACGACGCAGAAAGCAAGAAGCTATCACTTTGTCTCTAGGGCTATATGGACGCCCGCTCAGAGTTGGCGTGGCTTGGTTTCCAACTTCCGGGAGGGAAAAATCCTCCGATTTAGGGTATTCAACTAAGCTGTAAAAAATACTCGCGTTTAATATTTTAAACAGAATGTTTCGGAAGTGAGTCCGATTTTATAGTTAAGTTCTTCAGCTCCTAAATCAACGATCGATTAACGTTATTTTCACACGTGTAGGTGAACGTGACATATTGCTGACAGAAATAACCAGTCTCAGGCTTCTCCGACGATAATTAGGATGATTCAGAAGAAATGCTTGGAGGTTTATTGTTTGCCTATGTCGCTATTGTAGCTTCTCCCATGATCTTTATATTTGGCACCGAGGACTTTGCACGAGTTTGATTTTTGGACGAGGAATTGAGATTTTGAAAGTCAATACCATTCGGTCGCGCGAAGGGTAGTCCGTTCATACTCGGGTGCAGGATTTCCATCATACGAGGGACAAAAACCTTGGTAAAAATCAGCAGCATGTGGGAGTGCGCCTGCGCTCATCAAGCGATGCCTTCAAAGCAGTGCCCATTTCCAGCTAGAGGCTGAAAATTAGACAATGTGCGTACACAACATTAAAACGAAATCGTAGAAGAACTTGGGAAAATTTTAATTACTGTATTAGGGTTAAACATCTTGGGAAAACTTCTCCTTCCAAGGAAATAAAAAAGAAATGAAAATTCAAGTACCTATCCTTTTTTTCAAAAGGTTTTAATGAATTTCTTAACTCTAACAAACTGAGGCTGACGCCATATCTGTTGTCAATGGAGATGACACAAACAAGCTCAAGTCTTGAAGTACCTAGCATTAAAATTAAATGAGGAAAAATCATACAGAAAAAGGTAGAAATGCAACTCCAGAAGTAGATGATTTCTGAATCCAGGAATTTTGGGCATATATATTATAATTCACACATAATGCACAAAATTCGCATTTAGAAAGCATTTTCACAAACCTCATCTACACACAAGCTGGTGAATGTTATTTTTAATTCTATTAAATTGAAGCAATTATATAGTCTCAACCAACACGTTTATTACTGGACAGGCCTTCTGGACAAACCCACATTAATGCATTCAAACAAAATACAAAATCACTAACTGTACTAGAAATAAAGTTTATTTGCAAAGCTCACAACATTTATCCAGTCTAAATACGGTGGTGTTAAGTGAAAAATATAGCCCCATATGAGAATACAGACCAGATTACTAAGCAACAAGACCTTCATATCGTGACATGGAAGGTGTATGGTTAGGGAGTCTTATTCAAATTTGACTAAACTCAGTATGGAATCATTTCACTAAATAATTATTATTAATCTGTACATATTCTTTCTGATATTTACCAACTGCAACCAATACACATAAATTTAATTTCCTCAAACCCCTTCAACCAAGGTTAGACCGTATTGTTAGCAGATGTAGTAGCACAACTTTTACTAAGAGATCTTTTCTAAGCCAAAACATGTTTAGATTCCAGGTGCTTTTTGAGAGACCATTTATTACCAGTGACATAATCACAGAACTCACATGGGAAGCCTTTCCCTAAACCATGTTTAGAAAACATATGCATATCAAGAGAATATTTTCTACAGTTGCTATAATCACACAAGTTACATTTTAATCCTTTCCCTAAACCATGTTTAGAAAACAAGTGTACATCAAGATCAAATTTTCTACAGTTGCTATAATCACACAACTTGCACTGGTATCCGTTCCCTAAACCATGTTTAGAAATCATGTGTATATCAAGAGCACGTTTTCTACAGTTGCTATAATCACACAACTTGCATTGGAATCCTTTTCCAACACCATGTTTAGAAATCAAGTGCTGTTTCAAAGAACACTTCTGAAGAGTAGAATAATCACACAACTTGCATTTCAAGCCTTCCCCAATACCATGCTTTGAAAAAAGATGCATACTGAGAAGATGTTTTCTAATAGTAACATAATCACACAACTTACAATTGATTCCCACACCCAAACCATGTTTAGTAAAATGGTGCTTATTAAGGAGAGCTCTTTGACAAGTGGCATAATCACACAATTTACATTTCATTCCCTTCCCCAAACCATGTTGCGAAAACAGGTGACGTTGAAGGGTATCTTTTTTAGCTGCAACATAGTCACATAGGTCACATTTTACACTGTTTCCTATACTATGTTTAGAGAACATATGCGTTTCAAGATAACGTTTTCTGCCAGCTACGTAATCACACAACTTGCATTTCAATCCTTTCCCCAAACCATGTTTAGTAAATTGATGAACTTTAAGACAATATTTACTGACAGCGACATAGTCGCACAACTCGCATTGGAATCCTCCCCCCAAACCATGCTTACAAAACAAATGCTTATTGAGATTATTTTTTCTATTTGTAACATAGTTGCATAACTTGCAGTTTAATACAGTTCGGAAATCTCGTTTGGTGATTTGGTTGGAATTAAAAGGAACATCTGTATGTAATGAATCAGTGGATGATGGAACCTTTGGCAATTTCTTTGCTAGTCTTGCATGGTCATTGTTGGCCAAGTTGGATGACTTGAACTCAGACACAGGCTGATCAGAAAGAACTTCCTGGACAAAAGCTGCTCCATTGGGCACTGGAGAAATATTTTCCTGAGTGGCAGACATCTTTTCTTCCTTGTTTTCAGGAAAAACTGGCATCACATCCTGACCAATGGTGGCCAGGGCACCGCACGGCATGGCATCCTGAAGATGGAAAGCAGATTCATGTGATTCTTTCATTTCATGCGGTGAAAAAAAATTAATGTAGCATTTACATATATTTTAGTTTATTACAATTATCAATGCCTTCTACAAACTTTTCTTGGGACAAAATTCATAAAAAAGCTTGAATTATTACAAATTGTACTAGAATAATTTTGATGAAAGTAAAATAATCTTGGAGATTGAAATGGGAATGATATGAGACTATAAAATTTCTATCAATGTAAATTGACAAACAATGTTGCAAGTCATATACTAGACAACAATTCTATACTCATGTGCATTCATGTACATTTTAGATCAAAATGTGACAATATTATTTCACATCTCAGAAGAACAGGTACCCAGAAAGAACAAGAGACACAATAAATGAACACCATTGCTACATGCATTGCTGCGTGGGGGCATATTGCTGAAGAAGTTATGTTTATTTAAAACCTTCAATAGAATATTTGAGACAACCTTGCATTCAAGAGGCAGATATTACATCTTGGAATTAATTTTGGATAGGAGAACATAAAAATTGAGGATACTAAGTGATGAGTATTTTACAACTGTAATATACATAAGAGCTGATGACAGTTGAGATGCAAGTTGTTAGCAGCAAAACCACTGCAGCCACAAGATTGATTAACATCAACATTTGAATTCCTTAACAATTTATTTGACCTCAATCATGTTAAAAATATTACCTCATATTCTTCACTGCAAAGTTGTTCATCCTTCACAGTTATGTCCTCTCCCTCATCTTCAGGCTCCTCTTTGATGTAAACTGTTATGATGGATGAACTGCTGCCCTCCATTGCTGGATGATATTTATAGGAATTATTAGTAGCATGATAATACTTGCAGGAAAGAATATAAACAACAAAGTTGAGAAAAACTATCTCCAATGGATTTAGATGAACAATTGTGTAAACTATTACCTACATAATCATATATGCATATAAGGATAACAATATCCAAATTGACAAATAAAGCAGACTTGCAAGCACCAGTTGTGAAGCATACCTTCAGGCTCGAGTTTGCACACGTCAGTTGCTGCTTGAATGAGGCTCTGCTCAGGGCACCAGCCACTCCTGACTGCAGCATCTGAGAGCTGGTGCAGAGCAACTCTGCACTCTTTTATACTGTATGCCATCATATTAATGTGGGGGTATATAGAGGTTTCCTGAGACACACTGGAAGTAATAATATGTCCAGCAATAACAAAGCAAGAAGAGTATCTGAAAGAAATTTTAAATTAAATAAAAAAAGAGTAGCAACAAATTGTTCAACTGACTAAATAAATTAAACTACAAGTTTTGGTAGCAACAACTTTTAGAGAAAGTGACTAGTAGTAACTACCTTAAAAATACATGGCAATTCTGGCTTTGATGATGGATGATGAACAAAAGCTGTTTGAAAAGTTATAGGTTTGTGGATTTCTTTCCATATGTGGCATGGTAGCAAAATTTTACTTACTGATG
The DNA here is from genome assembly GCF_000764305.2 of Hyalella azteca. Taxonomy (NCBI): domain Eukaryota; kingdom Metazoa; phylum Arthropoda; class Malacostraca; order Amphipoda; family Hyalellidae; genus Hyalella; species Hyalella azteca. Next base: position 22,619 of record NW_025932603.1, read on the forward strand.
ATAATCCTTTCAAATTCACTCTCTTACACTGTATTTATCACTTAATGTTTCAGGCACATGTCAAATAGAACTTTAGAAACATATAAGATAATTCAAGGGGGGTGGAATGATTTTTAAATGCAGCTATTCATTTATTAAAAGTTCAATTAATAACCAAAGATACTAATTTTAAGGGAGTCATTAGAAGATGTTGGACTTGTTGGTACTGTCAAAAGGGGTAAAAAGGGACGGTTTTGAGCATTTTTTGTTAATACCGTAAAATGGGGTAACTTTGACCACTTTTTTTTTCAAAATGATGCCATATTTTTACTAGATAAGTTAAGCTTAAATTGAAACATGCAAAATACAGGTCTATACTCTAGCTTCACTCACCATAAATTGCTGGCTCCTGCCTCTCATAGTTTTGATGTAATTAAAAAAATCAATTGTCTTTTTTACCCCAGCTCTGTGGGTTTCTTTGACTGGATGGTAAAATCAATTTTATTTTTTGGTAAAACAACTCCAAATAACTCCAGGTTTTGGTGCATTGTAGTAGAACTCTTCAAGTTACATATGCAAATGAGTGAAATGAAAAACTTGAGGAAAGTGTCATAGTTTGCAAATGGGGGGCGCCGCCCCCCAATGGGCGAAATGTGGCCACCTAATGGCAGCCATGATGGGGTAACATTGACCGGCTGGAAATTAAGTTAAAATAGCCATATATAAGACTCTATAGAGTCTAAAACAAAGAAAATAAGACTCTATAGAGTCAGAAACATAAAGAAAAAACAATAATAGGTGTATCAAACATAAAATGTTATATAGGTACCTATGGTAATTTTAACTTAATTTCCAAGCCGGTCAATGATACCCCGTCACGGCTGCCATTAGGTGGTCAAAGGGTGGCACCCCCCATTTGCAAACTATGACACTTTCCTAAAATTTGTCATTTGCATATGTAACTAGAAGAGTTCTACTACAATGCATCAAAACCTGGAGTTATTTTACCAAAAAATAAAAAAATTGGAGGGGGTACTCTGACAGGGTTTAACACGTTGGCCGCGATTGCTGATTTGGCCCGAATGCCGTACGGGCGATAGGTTCAAACTTGTATATCTTCAGTTACCCAGCAGATAGCAAGGAGAAAAGTTGTGTGCAGCTCTGCAGGGGTATGTTCTGTCATTGTATCACATAAAATTTGTGGCCGCATTTGGTGCACATCGCTCAGGGTTGAAATTTGTCATTATTCCTGGCGATGTGTACCAAATGAAGCCACGGCTGTTGTGGCTCATATTGGCTCACGCCGCCTATCGTAATCTCTTCTAATACTGTGGGCAATGTGTACCAAGCAAAGACATGCATCTATAGCTCATATTGCCGAAAAAATGCCTAAAGTTATCACTTAATTTACTGTGAGTGATGCGCGCAAGAAATCTACATTAGTTTTGAGTCATAATTGCACACATTATGACTACCGGTATCTCTTAGCTTTTTGTGAACGATGTATATTACGCATGGAAATTACTATGGAAAGAGATTGGTGTCCAGGTTTTCAATGTACCACATGTGTACACATCGCGATTCTGAGAAGTACAGCGTGTACATATATGGCGCACATCGCGGCCAACGTGTTAAATAATAGCTCTTTTTCATGGGTCACATTTTTAATTTGTTTAACCTATTAGATATGCAAACTTTTAAAATCTTTCTATTGCATTAGGTACATAGCCTTAGTATGAGGCACTTACTGGCCATTGACAAAATTTTTCTATGTCAAATAGTTTTTGAGTTTTGAGGATTTTTGTTAAAAAAAAGTGGTCAAAGTTACCCCACCCCGGGAGTCAAAGTAACCCCATTTTACGGTAACTTCTTACCACAAAACATTTCATAAACAAGTTTAGGCTCATTTTAAAGGTCTTTGCAAGGGCTATCGTATGGCATCTCCAAAAAAATTCCATATGCTATTTGTAAGGTGCTAGACGCAATATAAAGGCTCCTGTACAGGGTGCGGCGTGGGAACTTACTCTTTTAAAAAAATCACAAAGTAAAAAGTATTAAAGATAGCATTTTAATTCTTTCTTTTTTACAAAGAACAGAGACTGCGAACGCGCGCTCCTCTCTCGACCACTGCATGGTCGCAACTGAACTGAGTGGAAGAAAAACTTCATAGCCCGCGCACCATATTGCGCATGGCGCCACCTTCCTAGGACTAATGGCCGCCACGTGGCGCGCAATTCAAATAAGTAAGTTCCCGCGCCGCACCCTGTATTAATCTGGAAATGGGGTAAAAAGGGACACTTGACATAAAACTCAATTTTAAACATTTGAAGCATGCAGAGTGTACTCATCTTTTACTAACAGTACTCTGAAGTCCTCCTCTTCCTTTGTAGATGATGTAAATGTAGAATAAATGAAATTTTCTGTGATTTTTACTTGGTTTTGGTACTTGGTTGATATTACCTTATCCATACATTAGTGTATTATTAATGTGATATTACTGTATCCATGGACATGCAATTGAGCATTGACAACGGCCTTGTCCACTGCAGGCTTCATATCAGCAGCCATGTAGCATTTCTTCTGTATCTGTAAGCTCACAGGATGGTTTGTAATTTTGCACAATTTTTATCAAGTCAAGTGATTTCACTATAACAAAAAAGATTGGAAAAAACATACCTGAAACAGAAAGGAATATTTTACTGACAACCATCATATTTTTTGGAGAAATAAATCACAGTTTAGGTTAATTACTTTTCATTATTTGTTGCCCAGTGCTCAATTCTATCTGCGACATTCTGTGCACAATTTTGTGATGACCGATGCAGTAATTTTTTATTAAGTGAAATTTTTTTCACTGAGCGAGGTAAATGTAATCAAAATTCTTTGTTATTAATTGATTTTTTCATTAACTGGAGCCTTTGCTAACCAAGGTTCTTCTGTAAATGCAATTTTAGGGGTGTCCCTTATTACCCCGGGGGGGAATCCCTTATTACTCCGTCTTGCAGAAATGGCCGCCATTTTTTTTGGAATGAGATACCGTAAAATGGGGTAACTTTGACCACTTTTTTTTCAAAATGATGCCATTTTTTTACTAGATAAGTTAAACTTAAATTGAAACATGCAATATACAGGTGACGGGGCAGCAGTGACGGGGTAACATTGACCGGCTTGGAAATTAAGTTAAAATTACCATATGTACCTATATAACATATTTTATGTTTGATACACCTATTAATGTTTTTTTCTTTATCTTTCAGACTCTACAGTCGTATATATGGTAATTTTAACTTAATTTCCAAACCGGTCAATGTTACCCCGTCACGGCTGCCATTAAGTGGTCACATTTGCCCATTGGGGGGCAGCGCCTCCCATTTGCAAACTATGACACTTTCCTAAAATTTGTCTTTTGCATATGTAACTAGAAGAGTTCTACTACAATGCACCACAACCTGGAGTTATTTGGAGTTATTTTACTGAAAAATAAAATTGATTTTACCACCCGGTTAAAGAAATCCCAAGAGCTGGGGTAACAAAGACCATCACTTTTTTTGAAATTACATCAAAACTATGAGAGGCAGGAGCCAGCAATTTATGGTGAGTGAAGCTAGAGTATAGACCTGTATCTTGCATGTTTCAATTTAAGTTTAATTTAGCTAGTAAAAAAATGGCATCATTTTTAAAAAAAAAAGTGGTCTAAGTTACCCCGCCGGTCTAAGTAACCCCATTTTACGGTAGTCATTTTCAGCAGTCAGCACTACCCGGTAGTGCTGACTGCTGAAAATTGTCCCGGTCTTTATTGCAACACGGGACAATGCTTCTTGTCTCGTCTTGATTGGAAGAAATTTCTAAACGCAGGAGTCAACCTCTAACATGCATCCCGAGTGATCGAATCAACTTTCAAAATGCACGCAAGATCTCAATCGTTTACTCCTTTATTATACATAGTGACAAACCAAAGATTTTCTAGAATCAGTTCATTTTTAATTTCTTCATTTACCTAAGATTTAAACCAATTTGTTATGAATGATGGTTCTGGTATCCAGATACTTTACTGGTCTACTTATAGGACTCAAAAATGAACTTGAGGGAGAGTCTAAAAAACTCGCTGTTTTACCACTATGACTGTCTTCATTAGTCATTACGGAAGAGCACAACGCAAGAGCAAGAGCACATTAGTCAAACGGAAGAGCACAGACCACAGAGGACAGAGCATTGCTTCGTATATTACGTATGAAGAAGGTGAGGTATATCTTGATTTGAAGTGATTTTTGCGTCGTGCACCTCTCATAGGCCATAGGGTCACAGACTCACAGCAAAGAACAGACCATCACTCGGGAGTTGGGACTCCGTAGTAAATAGTTACACAGAATTGGTGAAGAACCAGTCGGAAGCAAAACACGTGGCTAACAAAAAATCCATCCATCACTAATTTCCCCTTGAACTTCTCTTCCCCTTGATTACTTCTCACCCTTAACACAAACTTTCACACCTCTTCTAGCCTCTTCTCTTTAATGTCGCTTCCACCTGGCTTGGTCTCCCTTTCTTCTTCTTACTAACAAATGAAAATGTGATGCATGGCTGATGGCCGTTGCAAAGGCCTGACCCTGAAATTCTTTTTCTCAGAGTCACCCTCACCATGCCCCAAATCTTCTTCTTTAATCAAAGTTTATGGGAGCCTCTGAAGACTAGTTCAATGTGCCTGTGGCCCCATGACAGGACAGTTTATAAAAAATTTAAGGAACATTATTTTCAGATAGGAATTTAGGTGTTCTGAAGAGTTGTCCAATGTTTCTCGAAGGCTGAATGACTACAGAATGGGGCCGCCAAAGTGGAGACCACACCGGTGTGGAGAGTCCCACACCAGGGCAGAGGGCCCCACTCCAGGGCAGAGAGCCCCACTCCAGGGCAGAGAGCCCCACTCCAGGGCAGAGAGTCCCACACAACTCACCTGGGGGCACTAACCACTCACCTGGGGGCACCAACCACTCACCTGGGGGCACTAACCACGAACCCAGGGGTACTAACCACACATGGAGGCATCTTAAAATCTTTGTAACGAAATTTGGCAGTAGATGTCGGGAGCATTTATAGGTGTTCAGGAGTTAAACTTCACTTTAGCTGGTCGTACCATGGCATCCGCCGGCTCAACGCCTCGGAGCGGGACAGCAAGGCATTTTAAAGTTCGAGAAAGATGGTTCCAGAAAGATGACGGAGCAGCCGGCCGAAGCCGGCTACCGTCACGCCCACGGGAGCTCAGCACAAAGAACCTCTTGCCTCAAGTCCTCAACGGTTAGAACAGAACCCCCACGCCCCAATTAGGAAAGACCCATGGCGTTCGATCCGATTCAGGGCTTATTGGTGCACAAAATTGGTGGGGGTCACACTTAAAAGCTGAAGACGCTGAAGCTTTTTTTTTTTAATTTTATTTGAAGACTTCGGGTATGCAGGTAGCACACCTCCCAGCCTGAGCACAACTCAGATTTTGATCACTCCACTTCACTTGTTGTTTTCACTTTGTATTTCTCTTTCAGCACTTCCACCAACCAGTGTGGCAGTAAATAGTGAGGAGAAAAAGAAAAATACCGTAGTAATTAGACTTTGAGGAACTTCATAGCCTGGTCACCATATTGCATCTGTGCAAATATTGACCCAGATGACGGAGGGCAGCAGTGCGTCTCCTCATTGGGGCGTCTCCACCGCCGAGAGCTGAGGAAAGATCCCACTGAAGTGAAAGGCCTTCTATTATTGAGCGGAAATCCCTTCGTTGGTTGGAGAATTGTGTGCAGTGTAGAATGAAATGCTCAATTGTGTCCTCCACGTTGCATACTGAACAGTTACTTGAATTGGCCAAGTTGAATCTCGCCAAATGAGCACAGACACCAGCATGTCCCAGGCGCAGGCAAGACACAGCGCTCTCAACTGAGCGTGGCAGCACTCCATAGTCAACAGAGGCTATTTCATGTCCCAAACTTCTTCAAAAGGTCCCCTTGCCTGTTTCTTGCACATCAGCAGCCCATTGGCGTGTCCATTCTTGTACTGTGAGAGACTTCAAGGAACAGATCCACTCCTCGAAACACAGCTGAGATCTTGCTGAGCGGTTGTTTGAGTGTGCCAAATTTGCTACTCTGTCTGCGACCTCATTTCCATGAATACCACTGTGGCCTCTGACCCAGCAAAGCACCACCCTGTCAAGTCCCTTCACCAGCATCAACTTCTGTATCTCAAAGATAATTGTGCGATACGAGTGCCCAGATGAGTTGGATAAAAGCTGCAGAGCTGACCTTGAATCTGTCAGANACGGCTCGTGGAAATGGAATCACGGCTGGCAAATCCATAAAACCACGGCTCGAAAAATTCAGTCGCGGCTCGCCAAGTAGATATATTCCATACTAGCCACCAATGCTCTCGCTTGAGCCATTTGTCTCTCTCTCTCTGCGTTTTTGCCCAAGCTTAACAGCCATTGACTCTACAGGAGTTGCTTCAACAAGGCTCTCACAGTCTGACACATAGTGGCAAAGCAGAGAGTTTTTTAGACTCTCCCTCAAGTTCATTTTTGAGTCCCATAAGTAGAACAGTAAAGTATCCTGGATACCAGCCTTATCATACATGAGAAATTGGTTTAAATCTTAGGTAAATGAGGAAGTTAAAAATGAACTGATTCTAAAAAATCTCTGGTTTGTCACTATGGTCTGACACTGACTCCTCCACCACCAAGCCATCAGAAGATGCTTCCCTGAGGACCCCAACACAAGCCCCTGCTGCTCCAAGCACCACAGGTGGGCCAAAACCAGACCCCGTAAGGCAACTAGCCTAAGATCATCCATGTGGAACAGACAAAATAGAAGTTAGAAAACAAACAAACAAAAAAAATAGCAAGACAAAAACTAAATAAAGTAGAAGAGCAAGAAAAAAGAAAAAATAAATAAATAAATAAATAAATGAACAAAATAAAAATAAAGAAAAAATAAAAATAACAAGGCGGACCGGCAAACCTCTGAGGGAGAAAGCCAGTCGGGTTAAAGTTAATGAGTAAACAAATCAAATAATTAAGGTTTTGAATACTTATAAGAAACTTTGAGTCACAAATTTACCGGTCACTTTAGACGTTTAGAGATCGCAATTCACACACGTGCTACCACGGCAAACGCAACTGACTTTCTCCGACGCTGAAGCTGAAGACGCTGAAGTGCGGAACATGTGGCGAATAATGGATCGATCGAATGCGGCGGAGAATCGGGCGATTCCGTAATTTTAGAAGCAGACACTGCAATAGCATATCACCAATAATATATATAATAATGGTGTCAAAAGAAACGAAAATCTTGAACCATAGCGTTTGAGGCAGATATACCCGTTCTCTGTTTAAACATGTTAAACGATTAATCACCTTTCATTTCAAGAGAAACCTGACGATCACTTCATGTTTCCCAGGTTCAACGCTGATATCTCAGAGATTTTTCAACCTAAAGAGTTCGGTGTGATGAAATAAGGTGAATCAATTACTTATTCACTGTGAATAATCACTCCGCACTCGACCACAACATTTAGCACTCGCCAATAGTGCTTAGGGCAAAAGGTTCTCTTACGGTTTAACTACTTCAACGCTTATATCTCAGAAAATATTCAACCCAGAGAGTGCGGAATGATGAAATAACGTGAATTAATCACTTATTCACTGTAAATAATCACTCCGCACTCGACCACAACATTTAGCACTCGCCAATAGTGCTTAGGGCAAAACGTCCTCTTACGGTTTAACTACTTCAACGCTTATATCTCAGAAAATATTCAACCCAGAGAGTGCGGAGTGATGAAATAACGTGAATCAATTACTTATTCACTGTAAATAATCACTCCGCACTCTCTGGGTTGATTATTTTCTGAGATATAAGCGTTGAAGTAGTTAAACCGTAAGAGGTCGTTTTGCGCTAAGCACTATTGGCGAGTGCTAAATGTTGTGGTCGAGTGCGGTGTGATTATTTACAGTGAATAAGTAATTGATTCACGTTATTTCATCACTCCGCACTCTCTGGTTTGAATATTTTCTGAGATATAAGCGTAGAAGTAGTTAAACCGTACGAGGTCGTTTCGCGCTAAGCATTTCTGGCGAGCGTTGAATGTTGTGGTCGAGTGCGGAGTTTTACTGATAGTGATAGTGCTGTGTGGTGGTTTAAATTAAAATATGATTGATTGATTTCAGCCTTGTTTATATAAGATGCTTTCATAGTCGTAAGATTCGACTGTTCAAACCAAGAAAAGGCAATGAGTTTAATTGTATGAACATGAGTATAGTGCCGTTTTAAGCATATGTTATTTGTCAGATTTTTTAATTTTTTTGATTTGTAGAACACAAAAAGGAGATATGCGTAGTTTGAGTGCTTAGTTTTTCAATATATGATAATGAAAAACGTTACTTTACTTCTTGGCAAATTCGCGGAATTCGTTCAGCCGCGGCGTTCCATCGATCAATCGTTCGCCACTTCAGCGAATTCGGCGTCTTCGGCGTCTTCAGCTTTTAAGTGTCACCCAAATGGCCAAATTGGTGGTGCACGGCTGTGCTCCCAACGGTACTTCCTTATCAAATTTTAGTAAATTGCACATATACTAGAATAGATTGACTTTCGAACTATTTTTTTTTTTTGTCCGGGGACTTGGCCGTTATTTAAGCCTTCTGGCTAACCTGGTTTGATCAGATACAATTTCTGGACTCAGTATCCGCGGTTTGGAATTGTTTCTTAAAATCAGAAGCTGTTCTGTATTTGTCCTGAGTGACTCCTGATAGTTTCGCCATTTTCGTTGAAGCTGGAGACCACAACGAGCATTGCCGGTGAGTTCACTAAGTTGTATTGTAAATTGAAATAAATTATTTTATACAGGTTGAAATTACACTGTGCGACTATGGACTAAATTTAATCTTTGCTCTGTACAGAAGCTATAGCAAGCTTCCACATGCGTCAGTGGCCAGTGGGCCTAGTCTGAAAAAGTCCTATTTTTGTCTGAAATATCGCGGCTCTAATTTAGTCTGGAAAAGTCCTATTTTTGTCTGAAATATCGCGGCTCTAATATCATATAATTTCAGTAGGTATGAAATCTCGCGGCTCGAATGTCATAAATTTTTGTTTGATAAAATGGAATCACGGCTGGCAAATCCATAAAACCACGGCTCGAAAAATTCAGTCGCGGCTTGCCAAGTAGATATATTCCATACTAGCAGTGGGCTGTGCCTGTGGGATTAGCCAAATTAGCCAATTAATAATAAGGAGTAGGGATTAGGCCTCTGAATTAAAAAATGTTGTGTGGACAGTGGACTTATAAGTTATGTGTTATGGCCAGGCTGTTAATTTTGGCCTTTGAGATCAATTGTATTGGCATCTCTTCAAAAGTTAGAGCTCTTCAGAACTAAGAAGCATGATCTAGGGTGCAGTCGGTGGATTCAGCGTCGCAATATATGGGTTTTTAAGCACTAAGCGTCGCCGATGACGCCGGGTAATTTTAAGATGCGTCCCCGGATAATTTCTAATGAAAAGCCATTTACGCTGCGGCTGAGTAATGAAAAACTATTTACAAGCCACAAACTCATTTACCAGCCACACTCAGGATGATGTGTGTTTTTGGTGAATTTTCTTGCGCATTTTCACTTTTTTTCAAGCTATTGCTGTGCACAGTTGGCGCAATGTAATGAAAATTGATTCTCTTTGCGCATGTGTCCTGGCCATCAATTCTACGTCGCGCTGCCGCGCACGCCGCACGAGCAGTTTGTGGAGGAACAGCCGTAATACTCACATTACTCAGTACAGTACGGTATGCCTTTAATTATCTTTCAATGATATACGATTTTTCTTGATACAGAAATTTGGTGAATGAGAAATCTAGAACTTTATTTTAGAAGAAATTTTCTCCCAAGTCATATGGCAACACTGAACACCGTCTGTTTACATTTCGTAATTCGTATGTATAATAGCCGCAGTTTACGATTACCGTACCGTCCATACGTTCCGTATCCAACAAGGCAGACAAGCGGAAGAGTCAGAAGTAACCCGGACATGTTCAGTTCAGTTCAGTTCTCTCCGCGCCATAAGGCGCACAAGGCTTGGACGTCACTCCTCCACTGGGTCCGGTTTGCAGCTGCCTGCCGTGCTATGTCCCACGAGTTCCAGCCTGCTCGGTTTCTCTCCTCTTCCACCATTCGCCTCCAAGTTGTTTTTGGGCGTCCTCTCTTCCTCCTTCCTTCAGGTGCCCACCCGAGGGCCACAGCACAGTCGCTTGCTCTGTCCTTCCTCAGCACATG
>NW_025932603.1:33395-130531 GCF_000764305.2 Hyalella azteca
ACGTCTGTCCTGTAGCCAACCTCGCCCTGCCTGCTCCTGCCCACCTGCACTCGCTGATCCCGAGCACATCCAGATGGTATCTTTTCATCTCGCTCGCGATCTGTGCTGCAGCTCCTCCCCTGTACATGGTTCTCACATTCCAGTGACCGATGGTGAAAATGTTTTTGGGTGTCACTAGAGATCTTGTCGGGCGTTGGGCTTCCCTAAGGCTTTGACCCATCGCCGTCATAGGGCCAATATTGGCGACCTCTGTTTTACCCTGGTTTACTTGCAATATGCCGTCCGTTGTTTCTGTAACAAGATTGTTTTCTGGGAGTAGGTTGTTAGCCTTCTGCCCAACCCCCAGGCTTGGAGGGCCAGTGGTTTTCTGTCAGGGTTTCCTTCCCTTAGACTGCGTTGGTCCACGTCACCTTACGTGTTCCCTCCATCCGCCACCCGGAGGACGCGCCTCGTACGCCGTGCAGTCCCAGCGCGAGGTACCCGGACATGTCTTACATTTTATTATTGTCAGTTCGACTCGTGTAGTCAATATACTTGCGTATATTGTAGACTAAAATAGTATAACTATTTTAGCTTTCTAAAGTACGGCGCACGGTGCATTTTTTTACCAGCATAGTACGGCACACCGCGCAGGTCATTAAAATGACAAAATAAATTCCCGCGCACCTGGCACATCTTCCTGACCATGGTTTACAAGGTTGCATGCACGTGTTACCCCAAATAACTAATTTTACCCTAAAAACAGTCCGATTGTACAGCAAGTGTCAACTGAACATGTGATAATGCAGTCTGACCGCTCTAATGTGACCGCAAGTCGCAACTACGTAATCGTAAACTTGATGTTTACATTTTTTTGGTGGGAACTCATCGCAACTGATTTCCAGACAAGCTTCACTGCATCCTGATCCATCCAACTTACCGGAAACCTTACTTTTTTTAATAGTTGGCCAAAGCCTGACAAATATGATAAATGCAAGAATTTCAATCTAAATGTGTCGGCAAGATCTTCTGAAGGCGTAAATTTTGCTACTGAAGCGTCACCAAAGATCTTGCAATATTCATCCACTCTCTGCACAGTGGAGCATGATAAGCCATCTCAACCTTAAATTGGCATGATGGTATCCACTATCCATGAGACCATGTCAATGATGTCAGGCTGCTGCAGGAGACAGAAGTCATGACTCATGCAGTCATGCCTATGACTGAAAAATCATAGTATCAAAGCTGAGACTTTTTTAGACTTTTCATCAAGTTCATTTTTGAGTCCTGCACCTATATAAGTAGAATAGCAACGTATCATCATCATGGATTCATCGATATCAGCATTATTATATTTATTCATGATATATTGGTTTAAATCTTAAGTGGATGAGGCAATTAAAAATGAACCGATTCTAAAAAATTAACCCATTAATGCCCAAATTTTTGATTTGTGAAATTTCTGTCTGAACACCTTCATATGGTGTAAATATTTCATATAAAACAGTTTCTGCACAATTTTAGAAGATATAATGAGAGTAGCAGTAGGTAGTTTAAAGAAAAAATCCCAAATGGGGATCATGGGCAAAAGGGTAATAAAAAATACCAATTATTTTTCGTCACCGTTCGTATTATTATTTCCAAATTTATGAAGTGAGTATGTGTTATTAGTGCCTCTTTCTAATGCTAAATGCACATTCCTTTATTTGTCACCACAAAATTAATGAGATTACATAAAGAGGTATTGCTCCTTTGAAACTAAATATAAGAAAGTAATAATTACCCTCAAAATGAGAGTAATTTCACTGATGCCATTCAAGGAAGCTTTCAACGTGTAGCCCAACGAATCACTTGGTACATTTCTTTCGGACATTTATTTTGCAAACGACGCAATTCCGTTGTCTTTCAACATCTGTTCGCTGCAGAACATGCCCTGAATTACTTCTTCCAAAGTCTTCTATCACTCGCTGCTTTGATTCCTTACTGAATGATGGGCTACCTGACTTCTTAGGATCTGACAAAGATGATACTTGCACATATACCCATACTATTCTCCTCTTGAATTCCAGCAAGGGCATTTGTCCATTTGCCTTGTAAAGCAGGAGTGGATTTATGACTGTCATATCAAGAAAGTTTGTGAAAAATGAAAAATTCCATTTCTTTCCACGAACTTTTGTCCTGTATTTATTGATGAGCCAATCCATTTTATTCACACCACACGTGTACTTGTAATTGGCGATGTACTTTAGTTGTTCTAATGAGACCTGGTCCTTCTTCTGCTTGCTCCATCTTTTCACTTTTTCAATCGGCTCTACACCTTGGTGATTTGACATCTTGACATCGTTGTTGTCTTACCATACAACAGCAAAGATGTTATGTCTAATGTCTTAGCTGTAGTCAATAAAGCCCCTTTATTGCTTTTTCAAGGCTTTTACTCTTTGCTCAGATGCAAGAGGTCAGTTGTTGGTATGATTGAGCCACACTGTCCCAGAAGCTGACACATTTTGTTCAGTTAGTAACTTCAATAGATCGAAACTCGTGAAAAAATTGCCAAAAAAGGATACATGATCCGATGGATTACTAGCTTATGCAACTTTGTACAGGATAACTGATACTCCTAGTCCATTGACAGGCGATAAGTCTTCTTTCTTGCCTTCATAAAGATCAAAATCGAAACAATATCCTGTAGTTGAACAGCTCAGCACCCAGTTTTTGAAACTGAACCAAAAATGCTTCTCTCTGATGAACTGCTCCAGGAAATGGTGTCATAATATTGAACCATTTGCTCATCAATGCTCAGATTTTTGGAAAAAGTACCAAACATCAAGAAGAGTTGGTTTATCATTTCAATTACATGTATAAGAGCTATCTTGAACAATTTTTGGCCTGCACGAGTTCTCAATGTTGAATTGTCATTGAGATGATGGTTTTGCTTCAGCTCAAGCTACCGGTTCTGACTGTTCTGGTTCATTTCCAAACCAAAAACATGTGATGAAATGATGTATTTTGCATCATTTCTTCAATTTCCTTTACTAAATGAATGAAAATGTTGCTAACTTATTTACTTTATTAAAAATTTAGGTAATACATCAGTATGTGGTAAAATACATTATCCTTGACTTTACAATATTCTTACTGCCCATGATCCCCAAATGGGGATCGGCATAAAATGCATATTTACTGCAATACTAACAGTATAATTGAGACTAACCTAACCATTTTCAGAAGAAAATAGACTATTCTACCACCTACTATGGTATTATGAATCAGAAATGTTTATAAATGGGAAAAATGTACATGTCAAAAATTGACATCTCTGTCACATCACAATTAAGGTCACTTCTCTCAGAAAATTTCATATATTCGATTTTTCAGACAAAAGGATACAGTTTTAACTGATCTCAATTGATGTCTATAACCTTTATGTATACTTTATTGAAGAAGAACATGTTCCTGATCAATACTTCAGGAATAATATCCACAAAATCAAACGATCCCCAATTGGGGATCATGGGTGCTAATGGGTTAAGAATCTCTCTTCTCTGGTTTGCCACTATGTTTGAAGACTGATCACAAATTACATTTCAATCAATTAATGTTTGACCATTTTCTTATTTTTTAGTGATGAAAAGGAAAATAAGGCTATAGGAAAAGGAAAGGGTGAAATTGGCCAGATTCACAGGTATTTTTATCCTTGTCAATAAAAGTAGGCCTATTCATGATCATTCATGGGTGGCATCTGCCCATTTTCCAGTACCAGCTCTCTTCACAGTCTGCTGTGTCATGTGTGCCTGTGGCAGCTGAGCAGCTCTATCAACAACACACAAGTTAGGGTAAATGCGGTATATTCCGACACTTTAAGGACATAGCAAAAAATGAATGGCTCTAAAAAATACACCGTACAAACACTCTCAAAACACCACACTACGTGCCAGCAACAATGAAACATCACAGAGCCTTTAGAATGCAAACATACCAAATCCATATATTCCGACACGGCGTGTGACTAAATTTTGAATTTTGTGACACTAATTCCGGCCGCGCTACAAACTCTACTAATTTGTAATTCCAACACTCTTGTGTTCGAATTCTGATCGCTGTGTGAGCTGTATTGGAATACGACACAGCTTTGAATTAGAACACTATTGAATATTGAACACTACTTAATTAGGCTTTTAATTAAGAGCTATTAAGCTTTTAATTAAGAAAATTTGTATTTTTGCACACAGCTTGGAACGAGCTGTGTGTGTCTAATTCCAAGCTGTGGTGGAATTAGTTTTTGTGTCTAAACCCATCTCTTAACTTAATCATCGATTAATTTTTTTACCACTTGAAATCAGCAAATACAAGTATACTTAAAGGATTCCTAATATATTCACAGACATATTTAAAAGTCTCAAACCATAATATTCTTTCTACACAAACAGTTTATCACTATTTGGTAGAGCAAAGTCAACTATCAACTTTGATACATTTTTTGATGTTCTCACTGGGTGACGCGCACTGTGTCTCTTTGGATCTCAACATTTTCCCACCAGACAGCCCAGACCTAGTGTTTTGGCAATAGTATGGTGTGCAAAAGTATGACGTCACTATTTCAACCATCAACGAATGCATGGAACTAAGAAAAAGCTAAATATAAAGGAAAAAAGTTGAGAAGTGTCGGAATTACCCATGATGTAGGAATATACTGTGTTTACCCTAGTTAGATCATATATACACCATAAAATGGGGGAATAAGGGATGGGTGGGGTAAATTGGTAGAGTCACTTCATGTTATGTAAAAAATGTTATAGGTAGCAGCTAAACTAATCAACATATTGTAAAACTAAAAATAGTGGTGTAAAATTCAACATTTTTACTATCTATGTAGCATGAAGCCATAAAGTAAGTTAAGAAATGGTACATATACTGCCTCTAAAAATTCCATGAAAAAAAGTGTGAAGTGGTATTTTGAAAAAATACCTCTGCTAAGGTCTTTAGCAAAAAAATTTAACATTTAAAAAATTATACCTACATAAAAGTTGCAAACAGCACACAGGTGTTGGCTTAAAAATGTGATAGGCCGAATTTGCATATCTCATTCAAAAAAAAAAAAAGGTGCAATTTCTGCAAGACGGGATAGTATGGTAAAATGCATTCAAAGTAGAACCTTGATTAGCAAAGGCTTTGGTTAAGAAAAATCTATCAACTACCAAATATTTTTATTACATTTACGTAATTCAGAGAAAAAAAATTTCGATCAACAAAAAATTTATGTCTTAACACTTGCAGCCATCAGTTTTGAAGTGACCTTTATAGCCAAATTAAATTTATTTAGCAAGTATTTATAACAAGAAAGATAAATTGAAGTTTCTCAATGTTAACAGCATTAAAATCCATGTCAAAACATAAATTTTTAAGATTTTTTTAGGCTGAGTTAAGCTCCATTGCTCCTAAGTTCTTGAAACCTGAGCACTTTGTTGAGGCCTTTTACTTTTAAATTTTTAGATAAAGCTGGCGTAGCTTGCTGACCAGGGCTGGAAAAGTCCTACTTTTTCTGAAATATCCCAGCTCTAATATCATAGAATTTCAGTAGGTATGAAATCTCGCAGCTCTAATGTCATGTATTTTTGTTAGATTTAGATTAAAGAATCGCAGTTTGTAACTTTGCAAACGTGTTTCATAAAAATTTAAACTTCTGCAATGATGGTGCAATCCGCATTACTTCAACATTCCTGCCAAAATATCATGCGGAACTTAATAACAATAAGTCAACCCAAACCTCTTCCTTGAAGATCATATAGCTGTGGTCACGTCAGAGTGGTCAGACTGCATTATGTGTTCAGTTGCCACTTAAGTGAAGCCAAATGCCAGTTTCGCTGTTCAACTGTTTTAGGGTAAAATTAGAGATCACCCCTTTTGTCTTTTTAGTATGCATTCAGTTTATTTATTTTTTGCTTAAAAATGTCATAATAGCAGGTTCTTTTACTCAACCTATAGAATTGCAGTGGTATGCATGAAGCTGTGGACATGGTGGAATTCCAGGATGTGGCCAGTCAACAGAGGTGGGGTGCAATTTGAAGCAAGTATGGGGCTGGTAGATGTGGAGGAAATGAGGGCAATTTTGCTGCTGAGGTGCTCTAGTGTAATCAACTCTTTTTCCAGTATGTGCCCTCCAATTTCAGCCAGAGCGCTTCTGAATTCCATAGTTAGATGGTCATTAGGAAGGCATTTAGAATGGTACCATGGCTGCAGACTATTTTAAAGGGCTGAAAACTTTGCTGGTTCTGCAATGGACTAGCCAGCTGTACGGCCCACTTCACAAGCATAAAACCATTGAGTACCTACTCTCAATGAATAAAATGTTGGGTACAGTTAAGCTGGCTTAATATGAAGAGGCAAGGTACATTTGGCAGCTTGGCCATGATGAGTTTCCATTTCTTAGATGGGACCAGTTTACCTGACATATGTGGTAAATGGCAAACCAGCTGTAAGCTTCATAGATTATTGTAGAAACCTCTCCACTGATAGATGAGTAAAAGAATGCAATATCTTATCATGTTGCAAGTTCTCATCTAAGATCCTACCCAATTTGTCTTGATTATTTGTAAACATTTATTGAATAATAATAAGAATTTCCTCAGTAGTGGTTATCAAGAAATATTAAATATCAAAATTTCTGTATCTGAAATGAAAATAAATCTGTTCTACTGTTGACTGCAAGACCAATACCATTTACATATATTGTGAAACACCTAAGCATGCACTTTACCCTCCAGGAACATTCCACAGCACTTCAAGATTCCAGTGGCAATGGAGGAGGCGTTTCCCACATTGCCGGAGTCCTCTGATGCAGGAGTAGTTGAGTTGGGTGCAGATCAGAAGTTATGTCATTTGACAGAAGAATGCAGGCAGATGCAGGCTTTACTGCCGATTTATATATCTGGTAATTACTTCTTAAAAGTATTTTGATTTATTCTAAGTATCTATAAGGCTGACCTAGAAATGTTGCAACTGATGACAGATATTTATGCTTTATGATGAAAATCAAACTTGTGTTTTGATTACTACTTGTTATTTCATTTAGATTCTGGTTTAGTTCAATTTAATATATTGATTCTCACAGGAAAAGCATTTATTACTCCTAGGATCTCTTTACTCTGGCAAGAGGTTAAATAACTGAGGATAAATATTCAAAATTGGAATAATATTTTTACATTATCCAATGTACCTACAGAAAATGGACAGGGTGGGCTGGAAGTCATTTCAATTTCAAATAACTTTTTTTATTATTTTATTTATTTTAACAGATATACCGTACCGGTATGCATGAATAATTTTAGTATCATTGAGTCATGGCAATGGAAATTGATTGTCTATCACAAATTTAATTTTATTGTTATCACTGATTTATAAAATTCATAATTGAGAAAAATGATATCCTGCATATGCCTTCCATTTTCTGCTTCACAAGCAGCTCTTCTGATTATCTCTGCCATAACCTGTTCCAAAGTGTCTGGGCTTATTTCTATACTGATGTTTTCCTCTATCTCCATTGAAGATTGTAGCTTGTTGACATTGAAATGCCTTCAGTAAGCTCTTTGGGTTGGAATTATTGAGCTTTGATTTTATAGTAAAATTTTATGATTTGTGTAAGTTGGATGGTACTGAAGTTCTCCATAAGTAATTTCCAGGATCTGAAAAAAAATAATATATATAAATTTAAAAATATTACAAAATAAAAAGGTTCAGTGAGTTTTGGCCCACCCTGTATAATTTTCCCCCAACATGTTTGCTGTAGCTCAAATCTAATTACATTTGTTGTTTTTGTAGCAGTTGTACACAGTAATATTAGAAGTTATATTAAAAATTTCAGTCAGCATTCTGGAAAACTAATGGAGGTGAAGCTAAAAAGTTCCTGTCCGAGTATAATGCTTGTAATTTATCTTTTATTTGTACAAATTTTTTGGACAGCTGCTTCTCCTGCAATTGAATCAGTACTCAATTTATGTCATTTCCAGAAGCTGTGAAGATTGAGCCTCGTGATGAGCAGCAATCAAGCTGTGACTCGGGGCATCCTTCTGACTTCATTGAAGTGAAGAAAGAGGAACCTTTCTTCATGGAGGAAGATATGGCAAGTTATTTTCTTTACAGAATTTGGTTTTGATTACTTATATTAATTTTCATTAAGAAATTGATTCAGACAATAGACATTTGACATCATGTGACACAGTTCTATGCTAGTTTTTGTTTATCATTCTACACTCTATATATAGCAAGAGTGGTGTTAAACATCTTGCATCATCTATAAGGATAATGATTTTATATTCTGATTTTTCATGAATTAAAAATTTTCACGCCTTATTTCATTGAAGAAGATGTAGATAGTTTGTACATATCTATTATATTATCACTCAATTACAGTACTATTCATAATTGATTTAATTATTCAGTCCAATTCAATTTTGTATCTTTCATTACATTATGATAAAATCCAAATTTAACCATGAATAATATTCTGCAGATTTTATTTTATTCTGGCTGTAGAATATAGTTGCTGTGATTAAAGGTAAGTATTGATCAATAACATATACCCGGTAGACTCACAGTGCAGCAAGAATTCTATACTTTTGATATCTTAAGTCTTTACTTAACAGTGTGTCTATAACATGATAAAGTCTCGACTCTCCAGTATGTCTCTACTGTACTTAACAGTACCTATATGTTAAGTCTTTACTTAACAGTAGTCTATCTTAAGTCTGTACTCTAAAGTACATGTAATTTCTATAATATGGTGAATTTATTCAATAACATTTCTACCTATTGAGCAGGAGGCTTCCACCGTTGCTGCTGACGAATATTTTGGATTTCCTGTCAAGGCAGAGCCTGTCAAGGCAGAGCCTGTCAAGGCAGAGCCTGTCAAGGCAGAGCCTATCAAGGCAGAGCCTGTCAAGGCAGAGCCTGGCAAGGCTGCTGTGGCACCTCCATCCATCCCACAGCCTCCTGCAAACCAAGAACCTTTAACAACAGCAGACGTCTTCACTGCATGTCAAGCAGCGCCGGTTACTGCCTGCTTTGCCTCTACTTCTATGGAGGAGCTAAATTGTGGCGCTTTAATGACTGTTCCTTCTTCAGCAAATTCCACCACTGAAGATAAGAGTCAAACAAATGAAATGCTAACCTCGTCAACTTATCGCCAAGCTAGTGAAGCTCGGCCGCGAAATAATGATCGTCTTCTTCATACTTCTGCAGCTGCGGTAAATTGTGACGTCCTCGGTAATAATGAAACGAAAAATGGCTTGGGTTCTTGTAAGACAGAAGCGTGTCTCAGTTCTGAAGATGTCCATTCATCTAAATATTGTGACTTCAACTTCAATGAATGCCGTGTATTACTGACTCGTATTCATGTGCCAGAAAATTTCACATGTATAATAGAGGAACAAAATGGTGTCGTTAAAATTTCTTCAAAGAAAATGCAATTTTCCGGTCCAGATAATAATCATGGCGAGAATTCAAAACGAACAGAAAGTTGCGGAAAAGACAGCGTTGAAAGTCCTAATATGAAAGCAGAAAATGCTCTGCCTTCTTATAAAAATATCCACGTATATAAAATATCCACATATATAAAAATGTGCCACCAACAGACACGACATAATCGTTCCAAGCTTCCATGTGCATCTCCAAAGGAAGGGATTTCTGTTTCGAATTCTCGCGGTCATCTTGCGAAGAAAAAAAAGACTTTCAAATGTTGTGGCTTTGCTTTTCGCCATAAATCTAATTATGATCAACATGTCAGCGCAGTTCACCTCAAGTTGAGACCTTACAAGTGTCCAAAATGCGACTACGCCGCTGCCTGTGATGGTAATTTGCAAATCCATTTGAATTCAGTGCACGAAAAACTGCGGCAATTCCAGTGCGCTATTTGCGATGTCAAGTTTTCATCCAAATATTCTCTGAAGAATCACATTTCTAGTGCTCACCTGAAATTAAAACCGTATAAATGTCCACACTGTGAATACTCTGCCAGCCAAAAGAAGACTCTGACGCGCCATGTTTCAAGCATACACCTCATGATCAAGCCGCACAAATGTAACTTATGCGACTATTCCGCTAGTATCAAGCTTTACTTAGATACCCATTACGCCAGCGTCCATACAGGAGTCAAACCTTACCAGTGTGCTGACTGCAGCTATGCTGGTGCTTCCAAGTACCTACTCAACGGCCACATAAAAAGGGTCCATCTAAAGGATAAGAAATACAAATGCGATCTCTGTGATTTTGCCACCATATCTAAAGGAAATCTTGCCGTTCACATCGCTTCTGTCCATCAGGAACTCAAGAGCTACAAATGTAATGAATGTGACTACACAGCCGCCACTAAGGGTAGGATCAGCCGTTCACATGAAAATGAAGCCATTCAAATGTGACGATTGCTGCAGAAATTTTTTTGATAAAAGTAGTCTTCACGTTCACATTTCTAGGGTACACCTCAAGGCCAAAACTCACGCGTGCCCACACTGTCCTTATTCTGCATGGTGTAAAGCAGACCTTGATCTGCATGTTGATCGCATTCACTTGAAGCTGAAGCCCCACAAGTGTCCCCAATGTGAGTTCACTAGCAGCTTCAAAGGGAGTATTAAAATTCATCTTGAAACTGTTCATTTAAAATTGCGACATCATAAGTGTCACACATGCAAGCGCCGATTTTCCAAAAAAGAAAATCTTGAAAAACACTTGAAATCGGCACATTTGATTCCAGAAGAGTATAGATGTTCTGAATGTGAATTTTGTACAAGTTACAAGCCAAATCTGAAGATTCACGTGGATTCTGTACATCTGAAACGTTTTAAATGTTCACACTGTGAACACGCTGCAAGTTCCAAGGCAAATCTTAAGCAACATGTCGATGCTTTGCACCTCAACATAAAGAACCGCAAGTGCGGAGACTGCGACTACAGCACAGCGCGGAAGTGTGATCTCATGAAGCACCTCGCCGCTATACATGGAAAATAGATTAGCTTAATATCCCGGGTTTGATTAGGCTTGATTAACACCATACAGCCAGACACATGGGGCCATACTTTCAAAACTGGCTAAGTGAACGTAAGTACTTACGCTCTATTTTCTTGTCTATGATTGGTGGATTTTACTTGAAATGCCGTCAATGATTGGCGGATGAACTTACGATCTCTTAACTTTTTTTGAAAGTATAGGCCCTGGTCATCAAGGATTTATACCGGTCGTGCAATGTACCTGCCATGCCCGGCCCTGTACAGCCGCCATCAATCTCTGATCAAACGATTATTTAAAAAAATTCCATAGATATGCCCCAGTAATGAGTAACTCTTTACCCATTCTATGTTACTATCACCGATAAAGGCAAAAGATATTTTAACATGCATGTGATTGGCATGGCGCGTGATACGGAAGAAACTGAAGTGAGAGCGGTCCGGTACTGGACTTGACATGTGAATGCACCTGGCTGGGACTTACATATGCCGCTCTTGTCCCCGGTAGTATGATGTGAACCAAGCTTTATTGTTGATAAACTGGATTCGTTGTTTACTGATGGTGCAGAACTTCACGTGAGCTGCACCAGCTACTCGTGATGACGTCGACAGATTTTCTAAATGGTCGCACCAACTTTCCTTGAGTGCCGCGCTCATAGCTTTTTTAATTCTGCCTCAAATTGGTAAATGTAATACTTGACTCGTTGTTTGTTTACCGTGGTATTTTATTAATTTTTCAGTCTACACATTATTTGGCGCCTTTCTCTGAGAAGTAAATCGAATTGTATTATTTGAACTATTTGGAAACTCGAATGCATTTCCTGGAGTATATAACTTGTTTCTCGTGTATTATTAGGGCTGTCGAAATTATATGGAATCATTTAATAAACTTCTACTTGAACAAAAATGTTTTGAATGATTCATTATATATCGTGTTGTTCTTGCTTGTTCTTGACATTTGAAAAAATTTGACTTAGATACGAGTGATTGAAATCTTGCGCATACTTTGGTAGAGCTTCATTTAACATCGCAACGAGACTCTGTACTACGGAATGGCACGATAACTAAAGCGTTCCAGATATCGCTCCTGCATGTATGTCATGTGTTGTTAGAAAAAAACATTTGTGATGTGTAACTGCAAAATTTCTTCAATTTATAGCTGCTATCAAATAGCTGAGCTAGCGGTGCGGTTCTGTCATTAATAATATACAAGTTAGAGGCCACGGGATGCATGTTAGGGGCCAGCCTTGACCAATACCATCATCAATTTCATATTTCACTTCGTGTGTAAGCTGGTTGAAGGGCAGAGTAGTCTATGAAGTTATCACTAGAAGCCCGACAGTCGTACGTCACCTTGGAACCCTAAGTTAAGTCAATTTGACCTCGTGCATTAAAAATCGTGAAATAAGTCTTTAGTCTCCGGAACCCCATTGGATGAATTTAATAACGTAATATTTGCTAATATTGCTAAATTTGAGCTACGCAGTTTCTAATTTGAGCGTCGGTAAGCGACTTCCGCGACATGTAAAAAATTTTCATCGGATTTTTGCTAATTTACTTGGAACAATTTTATATCAGGTGCATTCAATTTAGCAACATTTGGTCCCAACGAATGGCTCGACGATATGGTCGTGAATTATTTTCTGTTTTTATAATAAAAAATCCATTCATATACTGAAATTTTTAAAAATCAATTGCTCTCAATTCGCTGTTTTTTACGGCTCCTGAAATTCACGGTCCTGAGAGCGAGACCATGCTTTAGCTCCGCCTCTTAAAGTACGACATTTGGCTCATAACCATCATGAAACATGATGATTGGATGCTCTTGGTTGTCGACTTAACTAAGCGGTTCATCTTGCTGCCAGACAGTTTACAAACCAAGTCTGAGAGTGAGAAGCCCATAAAACAAATGACATTATTTTTAGCTGGATTAAATTAGTCTCATTTCCAACGCATATTCGACATGAACTTGAGGAGAGGCTATAAACCTGATGACTTGCCTCGCCTAACTAATAGTTACGACTGTGGTTTGCACGTCTGCGAATGCGATTACGGTAGAATCATTTGCAGTGGCAGAGGAAATCTACGGTTGGACACTGAGCGATGCGGAAACAGATTTAGAAAAGTTCTGGATAATGCTAATGACCAAGTATTTCACCACGAAGTGAAAAGACCAAAGCGAATAGTGCTTGAGTATTTTAAAGGCAATGGAGTCACGAATTAATGCGTAGACAACCGGAATTTGATCAATGTCTTGAAATATTTGCTTCCTGCATTTAGGACAGTTTATTTGGCACAGGAAAATTGAACGGGTGGATAGCTAGAGGTCAGTATAGCCCAAGTGCACAGTGCGATTCATATACCTTCCCGAGCGTAACGCAGCCAGGCATCTTCACGGCTTTTTACACAAAGCGCCCACCACAACAGCGCAGTTCAGTCACAGGCCGCAGAGCATACAGGCCGGGGCGCAACAGGCCCTACCGCAACAGCTACTCCTAACGTGCGCCGCCTGTTGCGGTAGGGCCTGTTGCGCTCCGGCCAGTTGGGCTCCGGCGCTGTGAAGCAGTGGATGTGTTGTGCAAAGCGGATTTACTGTTAGCCGGAGTTACCCACAGCTCATTGATCTGAGGCTATGTGTAATATTGCATGCTGATGGTTGGCGTTGGGCCCAGGGCCTGTTTACGAGTCAATTTTGTTACCCACGGCTGCGCTCCCGAATGAACGATCTTGCAATGCAGAAGCAAAGCGTGTGGTCGCAGATCAGGAAAAGCGGCTTGCGGTTGTCAGAGTTGAATGCCTTGTTACAAACTTCGCATTCCAGCACCAGACATGCCGTATTTTCATTTAGGTCATCAAAGTACCTACAGACTTGCAGTGACACGCAAAAGTATTGGATGCATTACAGTTTTTTTCACATCTCAAGTTAAGTGCGAGATTTTACCCAATATTCGGTCAGTATATTGCTAATGGTACTAGAAACATTATATAGGGAAGATATTGAAAAGCAAGCATTGTTTAGATTTTATTCAACAAAATAGAAAAATTAACCCACCCAAAAGTATTGGGTACATGTTCATAAATGAGCAAAAATAATTTTTTTTAAAGTACTCAAAATTCGCTTTTCACTTAGAAATTTTTGTATTTTTGAATTTTAAGTTCCGTTCATTAGTACAATATTCAGTTATGTTATTTTCATCCTCACGTATAATTGTTGGCCGTACGATCAGATTACCCGATTTGCATGTTGTGTCCCGGTGACCGCAACAACTTCTTTGCTGCGGGTGGCCAATATGAAAAACTGGTGACTCTGATAAATTAACGTTATTATTGCGTTTTAAATACATTTAATATATAACATTTATAGATGGGCATCATGGGCTTGGAGGCGTCTGACGATGGCGCCGAGACGGCGTCCGCAGGTATATAATTCTATTCGGGCTTGATATTATAATATTATTATGAGAATATAATATTATATACATTTATTCTATTCCTATTCTTCCTATTTGATTCTTTGGATGAAAAAGCAAAGTTACGAAAAAAATTGACCTATCAGTTTTGACTTTTACCGAAATTTCTCAATTTACTATAATTAAAAATCCACTAGTTATATTAGTTATTTTTATATTAGATTTTCCGACGTAATAGTGTTTGAAATAATTAGCAGATAAATTTTGGGTATGAAAGTTTTGTCTTTTGAAATTTTTTAGTATTCTCGATAGTTTTATGCAAATTTTTGTGAAGAAACAGATATGAGAACAGCCATGCATGCAAGCGTTTTATATAAAGCCTTGAATTTTTACAGCCGTCACCGTACTTGGTGTGAAAAGAGACGCTAACACCTCATGTCAAGTCAGCGCGGTATAATAAACTCGATAACATGCTCTAAAATAACACGTTTTGTTCACAGCGAGCAGATCTAGAGATAATAGTGAGCCGCGACCTGATGTGATTTATTTATTGATTGATTCTGTAGACTTGTAACGTCGATGTAAGCTACAGTAATGCGAACCTGAGCTCATAAAATCCAGCGTGCAGTGCGATCAGGAGGGCTCCACACTAACTAGCGTGAAAAAGCATTCATCACAGCTCGTATGAATGAAGCATTCACATGAAGCATTCATCACAGCTCGTATGAAGCATTCATCACAGCTCGAATGAAGCATTCATCACAGCTCGAATGAAGCATTCATCACAGCTCGTATGAAGCATTCATCACGGCTCATATGAAGCATTCATCACAGCTCTAATGAAGCATTCATCACGGCTCATATGAAGCATTCATCACAACTCGATAGTATTACTTATCTCGACAGCCGAGGTCAAAATAAGATAAGAGTTAAATCGATATGTCAAACATTTTTATGTAGTTAATAAGTGGTACACAATAAGCCTGTCTCTTATACACATCTAGATGTGTATAAGAGACAGGTGAAGCACTCATCACAGCTCGCATGAAGCATTCATCACAGCTCGCATCTGTCTCTTATACACATCTAGATGTGTATAAGAGACAGGCATTCATCACAGCTCTAATGAAGCATTCATCACAGCTCGTATGAAGCATTCATCACAGCTCGTATGAAGCATTCATCACAGCTCGTTTGAAGCATTCATCACAGCTCGTTTGAAGCATTCGTCACAGCTAGAATGAAGCATTCATCACAGCTCGTATGAAGCATTCATCACAGCTCGTATGAAGCATTCATCACAGCTCGCATGAAGCATTCATCACAGCTCGTATGAAGCATTCATCACAGCTCACGTGAAGCATTCATCACAGCTCGTTTGAAGCATTCATCACAGCTCGTTTGAAGCATTCGTCACAGCTAGAATGAAGCATTCATCACAGCTCGTATAAAGCATTCATCACAGCTCGTATGAAGCATTCATCACAGCTCGTATAAAGCATTCATCACGGCTCGTATAAAGCATTCATCACAGCTCGTATGAAGCATTCATCACAGCTCTAATGAAGCATTCATCACAGCTCGTATGAAGCATTCATCACAGCTCGCATGAAGCATTCATCACAGCTCGCATGAAGCATTCATCACAGCTCGCATGAAGCATGTTGCAGCTGGAAAAGGTACTTTACAAGCAAAAAATGTATTTAGATTTTTCATTGATGATAGAGATTATTGTAGCATTAATCCCCATTCGCAAAGCTCATGAATACGTCGGACATGCGATGAAAAAGAATTAAAATAGCGTTGACAGACGACGTTAAAATAAATCAACTTTAGAAGACATTGTAATCAGGAAGCGTGAGTCAAAGGAATCTTTTCCATAAAACAAAAGAACGCGAGAGAAGTGAAATGATCAAATTAAATTACATTTTATATGATTAATTGAGAAGTAACTATTCTGTATCAGTAGTTTCAACAACTTGCATATTCGCTTGGGGTATCCAACCTCGTCAATCAGTTTTTAAACGAAGCAAATAATTCTACTTCAATTATTCACCCGAGGCTCATACTTCTGTAGAAAAGATCACAGTGTGCGAAAAATATCACAGCTAAATGCAACAGTTATAAAAGGTCGGGTTCCAAAGGCCGGATCCCTTGTGAATCAAGTCGCGAAAAGTACATGAATCGGCAACGGGCCATGGGCCTATTTCCTCAGTGCCGACACTTCTATTCTCTCTCAGAAAAGTCGTCTAAGTCACTTGTGTTGTTCGGAAAGGCGATAAGATGACGAAGCTTGTGGTACATTTTGGTACATGTGTGTTTACTTTACCTGTGTAAACTTTTGTCTGTACTAATTCATGACTTCGTCTTTCTTCCTAAAGTAACAACGTCTCGCTTGCAAATATACGCAGAGGGATTGTTGGAAATATTGGCGTCTGAACATGATAACTGCGTTCTTCTTTAGGCCTGTCTCCCGCTTTAGAATAGTGTAGAATTAAAAAAAAAATTTTAATGGTTATTTGGGAATATCCATTACCTGTAACCTTCTCTTGTTTTTCATTTTTTTCGAATCCTTCGAACGTGGGACTACGCATACTATTTAATCTATGTATTCCGTGATTAGCGTGCCAGCATCTATGTGTAAACGATTATGAATTAGGAAAAATTAGAGCAAATTTGTAATTAAATGTGCGTTTATGGAGCCGTAATCAGCTGCCAAGATTACGATGATCGATGAAGCCTCGAGCCCCACACCTCCACAATAAACTAGCTGTGTACATGAAAAATTTTACCAACTGTTCATACTGGATGAATAACATAATATTTTCTTTCTCATATCAGTATCTTTTCTGTGTTTCATTGGAAGTAAATAGCAAAGATTTCGAAAGGATTATTCTTGAAGTTCCTAATCTTTTCTGCGACTTATCATTGGCTCATCAATCACTCCTAGTGTGTGGTTGACACAATAACGTGGAATTTTCTGGTCGAAGCATTTAGTTAAGTAAAAGTTCAATGAGTGTTATTTAAATTCTGGCCAGGCTTTGGCCACATACATCAGCCATATTGCAATAAACGTGAAGAAAGTGAAAAGATTAATTATTGATTAAATAATAATATTATTAATTAATTAATTACAAGCAACTACGAGAGTCGTTTATAAGGAGTAAAATAAAGGGGTAAGAATTAATGATTTGCACAGAAATTGGAATGAAAATCTTTAGAATGTTTTTAGTCGGAAAATTATTTTTGAGCATCGTTGCAGCGATGCAAAGCAAGGCATCAATTAAACGACGCACTAACGACACTGCCGTACACAAAGCTCAGCTTTCGTTATATAGGTATACGGTATACCTATATACGTATTTATACATACGTGTCCGGGGGACCTTGCGTGCTTTTAGTGGAAGGGGACGAATTTGTACTTATTTATTTCTCAAGCAATGTTGATAAGGATGTATGTCTTAGATATTTTTATTTACTGCATTTGTATTTCAGATCCCATTACTGACTTAGTTTCTCATGATGCCTGTGCACATTTACTTTCATTATGAGCGTTAGTTACGATAAAATTGGTTTTGGTGACCGCAGGCTCTCAAAATGGCTTCTACGAGCAACAGCATTTATTTCAAAATTTACTACACTTGTATTGGTGGTCCGGTATGAATATTTTGAGTCATTCGCATGCATTGTTCTGGTATCAGGTCAGTTCCGGATGAGATTTTCATCGAATGTCCATTTGTAATTCTCCTCTTTGCACAGGTCTGTGTTGATATGTTAAAAATTAAGCTTCTGCTTAATCTCTTCTTAAAAAACTGCGAGCTCCGACAAGCCATTAGAGTTACTAAGATTCTAGTTGTTCAGATGAGAGAGGACTCTTTTAGCGCATTTTCTCATTTATGAAAAAATGCACTATTGTGCTCGCCATGTCCGTCTGTCCGTCCGTCTGTCCGTCTGTCTGTCCGTCCGTGACTTCACGTTTTCGTCGACGAGAAAATCCGCTCTCTGTAACTCACTGCAGTGAGTACTGAGTTATATTTTTTTATCGCTGTATTCTCTTTTAATTGGACATCACGAGGGGAACATGTGCATAACGGAATATTTTGATTTCGTCCAAATAAATTCTTGTAGATGAGCTAATTTTTCTAGAGTAAGAAATTTCAGTCAATTGCAGTAGCGAACTCTATTGCCAACCTAAAATAAAGAAAGGACTTTATGACGATTGCAATGTGGAATCAGGAAGTTATTACAAGATTTTGGTAGAAGGTAAACCGAGCCTCCATCAGCTATAGATACACATCCTGAGGCCGATGAAAATAATTTGTGTAGCTTGGATGACTGTTTGCCAAATTTTTTTAAACTCTTACTTTCATTAAAAGCGTGAAATTACATTTCTAATTATTTTCTAAACAGCTGTTAGAAAATTTTCCATGTTTCAAAACCCGTCGATTCGATGCGAGTCTCCTCATCATCAACTATTTTTAGAACATTTTCAATTTTATATGCCTCTGGAGCCGAGGTCAGGTAGTTAATAAGATCTTTTTATGCCATATTGTTTTAATATCTATTTTGTATACATTGAACATTCTATTTTTGAAGCATATTACTCTATAG
The DNA here is from genome assembly GCF_000764305.2 of Hyalella azteca. Classification (NCBI taxonomy): domain Eukaryota; kingdom Metazoa; phylum Arthropoda; class Malacostraca; order Amphipoda; family Hyalellidae; genus Hyalella; species Hyalella azteca. Next base: position 52,387 of record NW_025932603.1, read on the forward strand.
TAAATCTTGTTAAGTTATCCACTATCATAGAGTGTAATAAAAAGAAGTTTTAGTGTGCCATGAGTAGTAAAAAGTTCAGAGTGTCATGAGTAGAAAAAGTTTGGTGTGACACGAAGATATAATGAATTTGTTTGGAGTTTTCCTTACTTCGAAATTCAGGATGAGCTTACGATTACGAATGATATAAGTACTTGTTTTTATTTTTATAGAAGCACTCTTCATGATTGACATTGCCAGGGCTCATAGTTCTAGCTGTGTTCAGCATGAATAACTGCAAGTATCAAGTGTAACTAGTAACTCTAAAAACTTCTGCGTCTGGTCAACTTTTTGCAGCACTCATATCAATTTCAAGTTTTGCATTTTTCCACTCGATGGTTTCAACAATTGTTGTGTTTTATTATTTAAGTGATTACAAAGAGTAAAATGAATCTTAATTATCCGCGATTCAGTTAACTTTTCAATGCCATTTCAAGATTTCAAACCATGCATACTTTATATTTAATTTCCTAAGAAGGCAATAAATTCACGGAATTACAGGTTTATGCAGCTCAGTAAACGTGTACCGTTATCTTCTTTATCATCATTTGTTATCTAAAGACAACTTTAAGCTAACTTCTTATAAATACAGGGGCATGATAATGCGTGCTTGTGTCTAGTGCGGTGTCAACATGGTAACTTCTAGTCTTTTTGCCGTTAATGTAATTCATACATGCAGGAAACTGTGATGAATGATTAATACGTATTGCGAAACTGTGATGAATGATTCGTACGTGTTGCGAAACTGTGATGAATGATTCGTACGTGTTGCGAAACAGTGATGAATGAGTCGTACGTGTTGCGAAACTGTGATGAATGAATGTGGCCAATGATTCGTACGTGTTGCGAAACTGTGGCCAATGACTCGTACGTGTTGCGAAACTGTGGCCAATGACTCGTACGTGTTGCGAAACTGCGGCCAATGACTCGTACGTGTTGCGAAACTGTGATGAATGATTCGTACGTATTGCGAAACTGTGGCCAATGATTCGTACGTATTGCGAAACTGTGGCCAATGACTCGTACGTGTTGCGAAACTGCGGCCAATGACTCGTACGTGTTGCGAAACTGTGTTGAATGATTCGTACGTATTGCGAAACTGTGGCCAATGATTCGTACGTATTGCGAAACTGTGGCCAATGACTCGTACGTGTTGCGAAACTGCGATGAATGATTCATACGTGTTGCGAAATTAAGCTGTGATGAATGATTCATTCGTGTGTGAAACTGTGGTGAATTATTCATGCGTGTTGTGAAATTAAACTGTGATGAATTATTCATAATTATTGCGAAATTAAACTGTGATGAATTATTCATACGTGTTGCGAAACTGTGATAAAAAATTATAGGAGCAGGGAAACGTTGGTGAGTGATTCGTTCGAGTAATGAAGCTGTGATGAGTGTTTCATTTGACCTGTACAATTTACATATAACTTTTGTTGTTTAAAGCTTAATGTCACTAAATGCTTTCTGATATGAGTTTTTGGGGCAGTGCCTACATCAACATCAAGTTAGATAATTATTCAATCAAAATGATTTTAGAGACTTAAACCAAACATGACATATAGAACCATTAAATCTTTCCTTCCCCGATACCTGGCAATGAATGTATATTCGGCAAAATAACTATGGGACCTCATATTGCGCAGGCTTGAGAGCATCTGTGTTCAGTAATTATCATCGTGGATTTCATCATATTTTAAATATCAAAATCAAATTATACCTATTAAATATTAGCTGAGTTTTTTTTATGTATTTGTCGAATTGAGTGTGATCTCCAGATAGGTCTTGCAACATGGCGACCCCATCCCCAAGTGCCAGCCCGAGGTCATCAGCGTCAACAGGCGGTTGGTCTAAAAAGAATATGTACTACAAAACTGTCGGAGACTTGTACTTGAACCCTAAATGCCTGCGAACGATAATACAAAAAGAGTGTGCAACCAAAAAAAGCGACGAGACCTACCGAAAATACATTGAACGTTTGAGAGGCAGTCCGTTCAGTGAAGAAGATTGGAAGAACTCATGTGGGATATCGTCAAAGATTCTAGAAACTGAAGTAAATGCTGACCACCTAGACGTGACTCATCTCATATGTCTGCTCGAGAACATTTTTCCATGGAACATTTCCAAGGAAGTTCACAAAGATGACGTGGACGATCCTGTGTCAAAAAGAATAGTCCAGAAATTTAGTGGCGTGAAAGACTTGCGAAACGAATTCTTTGACTGCAAGACTGCTGCTGAGGATTCGCTCAAGCTCGAAATTAGAACTGCGCTCTCAGAGACGATGGCAGATGTAGAAAAGTTCTATTCGTCACGCATGGCCAATGATGATGGTGGAGGATCGGGGCAGAATGATGCAAGAGAAAATATTTTCCTGGACAAGCAATGCATTGAAGACAGCTATTCGATGTTGGCTTCGAGTTCGAGCGATAAGCAATTAAAACAGGACATTAAGAAGCGCGTGGAAAAAGTAATACTAAAAGAAGAACTTACATCAGAAAACGATAAGGTGAAACGTGGTGCCGTATTTCACCAGCTTGAACTGACAATAAACAAGGGCAGCTGCAATGAAGTTCACGAATACACTGAAATTCTAAAGAATTCTGAGAAGTTCGTAGTGGTTGAGGGCGTCGCTGGTTCTGGTAAATCGACTCTCCTTACAAACATCATACTACAATTTTTCGAGCTGCAGCCCATTTTGGTTGAGACCTTGGAACAATTCGATCATGTCATCTTGTTCGAGTGCAGGGAGCGCACCGTAAAAACCCTGAGTGATGTCGTCGAGCAACTTTTCGGAGATCTGTGCAGCAAGCAAGGGAAAGAAAACGTTCTTGAGGCCATCCTACGTCTCAATGTCTTATTTGTCATCGATAGTTTCGATGACGTGAACACAGATTCATACAGAATAGTAAAAGAGATCATTGCAAGAACGTGGCGCAGTGGATGTCGAGTTTTGATCACAACTCGACCTCATTGCATGAACAGGCTGAAGGATCTTTTGTCAATAAACGACGTCAGTTTCAGTCAGTATGGGATCAATCCAATCAGTAAGCTTGATGACCAACTTAAATTTTTGGAGAAGTATGAAAGGTTCCTGAATGAAGATAACCATTCGAGAGGGGTGACCGAAAGCTTCAAATCGCTGGAATCAGAACTACAAAGTTTCTTCACCGAACCCGTAAACTTGATGCTTTTCCGCCACCTTCACAAGCACTTTCCGAAAAAGATGGTCTCATGGCCTAAATCTATGGGCGTGGCATTCGACATTTTCCGCTTGTACAGAAAAATTGCCGTGTCGAAACTATCGACTCCTAATTTCTCCGAGAGAGAAAACTTGGTCGACGATTTGTTTAATATCATTGGCAGAGCAGCATTGGAATTGCTCCACGACAACTACGTGACGTTCTCAGAAGACAAGTACAAAGAAATCAAAGAAGAGTGCAAGATTAAAGGTGACAGTGAAGATGCAGAGAAAATTATCTTAGAAGTTGTTCTAAAAAAACATCTACCACTCTCTGAAAAAGGGCCCCAGTACTTCGAGTTCCGGCACAAGATTATCCAAGAAACTTTTGCTGCTCACTATATCGTAGAACGCATTTTCGCTATCAAAGACAGCGAAAAATCCCCCATCAACAGCATCTTGGATGAAACGTCAAAGAAAACATGTCGGTAAGTTCATAAACAAAATTTTTGCCCATATTCAATGGAAAGACCAGAAAGATCTCCTGAACGGGTCACACCTGCGATGCTTGCTTTCGACTGAACGTATCACGTACATGAAAAGTCTAGTTTAATCAGACTTCAGCGGACTTCGTTCATTTATCCACCGCTAAAGCTTGATGTTTTGGCACAATCAATGTTGAATGAGGAATTCGCATGAAAAATTACGCCTGAATGGTAAAAAAATTATTTTACTGCATATTGGACTGTACTGTTTAAAAGACACGCTGCCCTATAAAATGTTGGTATAATATAGAGTGCGAAAATTATAAATGGTTTGTATCGAGAATTTCTTTGGCTGCGAAGTAAGGAGTTTCCCAGATACTTGTTTAGATTGGTGTAAGAGATAAATCTAATAGACAGACATTGAGATTTTCCTGCAATTAACAAATGGTTTTGTTACATTAATTTTTCAAAATTATTAAATAGTTTTTGTTTGTGTTGGATTAATTTCGTCTTCGGCGGTGCTTCCCGATAAATTTCATGAGAGGAGACATCGGCCATAATTGCCTGGTTTCATTTCTTCATAATTTTTTACAAGTTATTCTTCGTTTAAAAAAGCATTTCTTCGTTAAAAATGCATTTGCCAATAAAAACATACCTGCCGAAACGGATACTGAAAATTTTATGCTTTAATCTCGCAGGGATGGCGGCAACCCGCTCGCGGATGCGTCGCACGGCAGCCGTACGTCTCCCACGCACCGATATCCACGGCAGCCGTAAGTCATCACACACACAGTAGACAGTTAAATGCATTGCAATGATGATTGAATGTGAGAAAACTTTAATTTTTTATTTGCGTAGAGCATTTCTGCGGCAAAGGTTATTCGGCATCAAGGAACTGCGCAAATTCAATCCCGGTTTGTCCTTCAGAATAACCAACGAAGACTAGCTGCGTAGATGATTCTGAAAATGTTTTGCGGTTGGACTATGAAATTAAAACACTTGGTTTCACAACTGAATGGCACCATGAAGAAATGCTTTTGCACGGTAAAAATATTTTGAAGCGACAATTTCTATCGCCTACAGCAAGGATTTTACTCTTTGTGTTGTTGACTTACTGATAAGAACCCAGTAACGTACCAAGCAATAAAAAGTACATCAGCCCATATGAGTAAATGTTTAAATAGTACAAATCCACTCAGAAACATTTAGTTGAATTGTTGATTCAGTTGCTGTTTTGAATGATTTAGTTTATTTCACTCAATTTAAACGGAAAAATCTAAGAAAACTTTCAAATTGAGTGGATATACAATTTACATTTAGTTGAAAATAACAGCGCATATGACATAAGTTAGGAACTTCTTGACACGAACCACAAGCAATAGAACTATTTTTAAAGTCTCACAATTTATATTCGGGTTTTCATTTCCTGCAGGCTGCGTGAGACGCTGCAGTATGTGGTGCAGGAGCTCAGCAGGCGCAGTCCCCGCAGATTCCAGCGGCACTGGCCGGAGCTGGAGAGGACGCTGCAGGATACTGGGATCGTGGCCGCCAGTGATTGGCTGGACTGTCTGCGGGTGTGCGCTGACGTCAAGCTGGTGGCCGAGATAGCTGCTGATGAAATGCTTAAAGAGGACAAAGACGTTTGGTTTGTCACCAATGGTGGGTTTCGTTGGGTTCAACTGATCCTGCAGAATTAAACAATTTAATCAATTTTATTTGGTGGTGAGAGTAGGGGTTTGTTATAAAATCGGCCTTCTCACTGAGAAGTGCAAAAATCGCTCATTCGAAAACGAGCCATGCATGATGACACTATATTAAGTGCAACGAGGTAAACATTTAAATTAGTGCCGAAAATTAGTACTGAATTCATTTCTATACTTGTCCACATACTGATATATTTGAATGACTCTATATAGATCCACACAGATTCAAACACAGCGTTCGCCACGTAGTCGACGTTATTCCGTTCAAAGATGAGTATTGATTTCTGACACGGTCAACTTCTGCAGTTAATTGCTATAAGGAGCTAAAAGTTACGCAAAATATACGAAAAGAGTTCTGATACAAAACATATAAATCATTATCCAAACTAAGTAACGCGGCAGACTAATACAATCAGCGCAAAAGAGCGGAGCGGTCTTTGGCCGCGTCGATTATGTTGAGCACCTATATCGGTATCTTACGAGGTTCTAAGGTTTATTGATGTGCAATCCATACACGTTTTACAACTACTCCATCGATCGGAGTAGTTGTAACTCCATACTCCATAGTCCATACATTGTTGCGGCTTCTCCATTCTTCGATTAAATTAAATTAACTCGAATTTTCTAGCTCCGCCTTATCCTGCAATGATATATGTGTCAAAATTGTGAAGATGAGAAAAATGTTAACGTCACTTAGCAGAGCCTGGCCTGAACAGTGTGTGCAGTGATGGATGCAACTCATTTAAAAAATGTTTATCACTTGTTAATTTTTTAGTTGCTTCTCGGAGCACAAAGTTCTTATATTAAGCGCGACGTTCACTGTTGCAGGTCGCGAGGTTGCTACAGTTGCAGCAATGTTGCGGTATGTTCAGGTCACGCGCATTGAAGTGAACATGAGGAGTGATGACCTGGACCTGACACGGTGGAAGAAGCTTGTGGGACGGCGTGTGGGGGAACTCCTTCTTGTTCTGAGTGAAGATAAAGGCGACGAATACAAAGCCCGTGATGACCTCCTGCAGCCGCTGAAAGAAAGCAAGTAGGTAGCCAATGAAAAGAATTTAGTGTCGTAAACTGTCAGAATCATTGTTGAACAAGTATAAGATTGACCCAAGAGAAGCTAATTTTGCGGATGTAGTTTATTGTTCGCCTGTGAAGTCACTGATCTCAGTGACGTCACGGGCATTAACCAATCACCGAAATGCGATCAAACCAGTCAACCAATCCGTCATGGAAATGATCTCAGTGACGTCACGGGCATTAACCAATCACCGAAATGCGATCAAACCAGTCAACCAATCCGTCATGGGAATGAAAAGATTTTTTACGTTTCTCGATCGCAGTGACATAACAAGAAAGCGGAACTGAAAGACGGATGTTCTCGTGGGTCAACTTTATATAGTTCAACCATGGTCAGAATGGCTTGTATAGCTACTTAGATTCATTCACTTAAATGATTTTCTGTAACTTCATTCGTAAACTTATTAGCTGTCGGCCCTTTTCTTTTATTTTTCGGGTATTTGTTAGTGATCGGGCAGCGTTAATATCGAATTCGCATCCCTCATGCAGGAGCCATAACGAATAAAATCATTCATGATTTGTATAATACTCGTACATCAGAGTTACATTGCTCAAGACATTGGGCATCAAAAAGTGGTGGAATCGAATAAACCCAGAGACAATCTCCCAATTTCTATGACTAACTACGACTTTTGTCAAGTGGTCGGTAACGTCAAATCGACGCAACCGACCACTGGCCATTCCTCGGCCAGTGGTCGGTCACCTAAAAGCCTCCCATTGCTCATAGTCTGCGCAGTATCAGAGATCTGGCTAGTGAGGGGCGAGGAATAATACGTGGCCAGTTGTCGGCCAGGGCCAATTACTTCTAGCCGATCGCTGGTCATTTCTCGGCCACCTGAAAGCCGCCCGTTACCATAAGAAAGGGGCTGGGCCTATACTTTAAAAAAAGTTAAGAGATCGTAAGTTCATCAGCCAATCATTGACGGCCTTTCAAGCAAAATCCACCAATCATAGACAAGAAAATAGAGCGTAAGTACATACGTTAACTTAGCCAGTTTTGAAAGTATGGCCCCGGGCTAGGATATCTTATTACGAAGACTACAAACTTGACGGTAGCGACTGGCCAAGTTTTGGACCGATCGAGGATTTAACACGATGGTCATGAATACATCGCTCACAGATTTCGCCGCACTCAGACTAGCAGCCTTGATGGTTCGACATGTGCCAGCTCCTTAATTAACTTAGCAAGATTTAAAATCAGAGACGAAGTCTCAGTCTCAAATAATAATTGTGTTAAAGTTTGACAGCAAACAACACTTATCGTTTTATAACCATAGCAATAAAAATGGAGATGGTTTAACTGGCACGTGAATGTCGATCGGTCAGCTGAAGCAAAGGATGATTTAAGATAAATGGCACTGCCTCTCGTCTTGTACATCTAAACTGCCTTTGACAGAAAATCCCAGACAATGGGAAAATCGTCTTTAATTAGCATTTATTTGAAAAAGAATTATATCGATATACGAGATTTTCATTTCATAACGAGACGTGTAATAAGACATCCATTTCACGGTTAAGTAATCCAATCATATCTGACTGACCAGGTTACCATGTATTTTTATTGCTGAATATAAATATAATTTATTGATGAATATAGTCTACCATGAAACTAACTTTTTGTTTAATTATGTTGATTTTTCATGAGTCAACATTTGTTGTGTGTTAAAAATTTCACATGTACGTAAGACGCAATTATTTATTTACAAATTTTATGCTTACTTATTTGATGTGGATTTGCCTGGAATTCATTCGAATAACGCTCTTCAAGAATTCTAGTGAGCCATGATTACTAACATGTTCATCATTCATCAGGAGGAAAATCAGGTTAGCTAGAGTCACTGATCTCTACATACCAAAAATTATATTGGTTAAATCATAGGAATTCCAAGTCCACAATATTTCTTATACACGATTCGGTTATCACGTCAACTTCCTAATAGGTGTCTTATGAATCTAGTCTCATCAATAACAGATCTTGCATACCACTATTTTTATTTTGCATTGTCATTTACTGAAATTCTAGGTGAAACGTTGTTGCACTCCTCATCAGTCATCATTGCTCGAGCCTCGAATGCAGGTTCATTTCTCGGTCACTTCCTACATTATCACATCGTCGTGTGTAAGCGCTGTATCATTTCTCCAATGACTTCAAATTATATTTTTAATAAAAATGCTGTTAGTGATAGCACATTACCTACGCGATATTTCAGAGTCAAGATAGTTCACTTCGACGGATGCGTGGGCCACCCCGACAGCGTGACCGCCCTCGCCTCGAAAGCTCACGAGGCTGAAGTCAACATCCGCATGGCTGTCCCCCTGGACCTCTCAGAGCTCAGAGGGAAATATAAAAAACTCAGTGAGTGTTGTGGAACTATACGTAAATAGGGTGGTAGTGTTATTGGTTACGTTGTCCCTATAGAGTCAAGGTCACAGCTGGCCATTGCTGGTCAAAGGGAAATAGCATAACATAACATAACATAGTGATATCGGCGCTGAAGTGTAGGCCTGATGTGGCCTGTCGCCGATTCTTTTCCTTTTCGTGCCTTGTTCATAGATCTAAACTCATGTCATTTGACCGGATCTTTTCATGACTGGCGATAGTTTGAAGTAGCTACTAGACTTCCACCGAGTTCGATAAGGAGCTAGGCATTTCAAATCTGAATTAAACCGCAGCTGCCACGTATCAGCCCAGTTAACTAAGCTGTCAAGATCATCTTGTAATTGCGCTTTATTTGACGCATTCTTCACTGTATTATTTGACATCTACTTTTATTTTTTTTAGCTTTACGCTCAGTTATTTTTTTTTAATTTTTTCATGTGAAGTAAAGGTGGTATAAATGAAACAATTATCTTCGGTTTAAAATATTTTCATAGGCGCTTAAATTTCTTGTCCTACAATAAACCAACAATTAGCAGACATACTATCAATGTTAGTACCTGAAAAATGATGTTCGAAAAAAACAACATAACTGCACAGTAAACAATTTATTACAAAAATATTTTGAACTTCTTCGGTCGTATTGAACTTTTTCATAAAATTTAGTTTATGCGGAATGAAATCGACGCGGTTAAATTTTTAGCGCATTTTCTCATTTATGAAAAAAATGCACTATTGTGCTCGCCATGTCCGTCTGTCTGTCCGTCCGTGACGTTATGTTTTCGTCGACGAGAAAATGCGCTCTCTGTCACTCACTGCAGTGAGTACTGAATTATATATTTTTTAATTTGTCGACTCGCATAGATGTGCGCACCCGCAAGCTCCCAACCGACGCTTGTCCACTGCCGCTGCCAGACGCGCCTGCGCCGTCGCTGCAGGTGGATGGCGTCGATGAGAAGTTCAGGACGGCCGTCGTCCACACCATCACATTACTCGCACCACAAAACAAAAGGTTTGAGATACAATGGACCAATATTGTAAAAGATTAAAATAAAAGAAGATACAATTACCCATTATTGTAAAAGATTCAAGATTAAAATAAAAGAAGATACAATTACCCATTATTGTAAAAGATTCGAGATTAAAATAAAAGATTCAAATCATGAACCGTCTTTGGACGAGGGAGGGTCTTGATAATTATTTTTCTCGTTTTTTATGTTTAACTTAAAAAAACTGTGTTTTTTCTCGCTAAACAGAGAACATTTGAGTAACTATAAATAAGTTTTAATAAAAAATACTGTAAGTTTGTGAATATCCTTTCTTTAACATTCTCGCATTAATTTTAACATTCTCGCATTAATTTTAACATTCTCGCATTTCTTTAATTCTCGCTAGCTAATCTGTGCCTGATGTTTTTGAGTTTATATATTGTAGATTGGATGTTTGAGCATAATCTTCGGAGTGTGGATCTTCATCTAAAATTTGCCTTTATTGTCTGTTGAGATGAACAGAAATTTAAGTCTAGCTGAATCATCGTGAAAATAAGGCGAAAAATGTTTGTTTCTTGTGCCTGTACGGGAACTTTTGAGTCTGAGCGAAGTCTCTGTGCATGGTGGCCCATGCAGTGGTTACAGTTCAGAGTACCAAGATTGGCGCAGAGAGGCGCGGGTTCGATCCCAGCTCTGTGCGCCAGTTTCTGGTCAGAATCGGCGAGGAGGCCGGGCGGTTAAGCAGAGCAGAATTGTAGCAGTGAGTTGCGCGTTCGAGACCGCAAAATGCTGTGAATGTTCTGCGATGTTAAGAATCGGCGACAGGCCCTTGGCCTAATAAACGCTGAAACCGCTATTATTATATATGATTAGCGTAACTGAAGGTATTGATATCGAAATTTGTGTGCCAGGTTCGCAACGCTGAAGCTACAGAGCAAGACAAAGCTCTCTGAATCAGAATTGCAATCAACCCTACGAGACCTGCATGCACATGGTATCAGGACGATGGAAGGTGACCGCACTCGCATCGAAATTTTGAAGTGAGTGAACGATGATGAATGCATCTCTTACCGTTCTCTAGCTCCTGGAATTAGTTTCTCAATCAGTATGCAAAAATTGTGATTTTGTATTATTATTATTTATGTTGTATCTCTTCGGTTCTCACATTAAGCCACGGTTTCATTCATGTGAATTCAAAAAAGTCATTGTTCAAACTTCTTATCTTCACCTTATAACCGACTTGGGGAGTACAAGCGTCCATAACGGTAAAAAATATCGCCATTGCATGTTAATGAGGTGCAGTAGGTAATGGTAATTGTGATAATGAACAAGAGAACCGAAATTAGAGCAAAAAGATGTTATAAAAAGTACACGAAAAGTACAAGAATCGGTAACAGGCCATGGGCCTATTTCTTCAGTGCCGACATTTTCTATTCTATTCTACATATTGTTTTACCCACGTTACTATGAAAGAGCTCTGCAGGGGTAACGTATATAACAGCAAAATTTTCATCCTTCGATTACTTTTCAAATACAATAAGTAAATTATAATTGTTACATCATATACGTCATCTGTCGCTTCAAAAACACTTTGTAACAAGGTTAAAATATATTTCTATACATCATATGTAAATTGGTCACAGATGAGGGTTTAATAGCTTAAATTGTTACTATAACTTGGGCTAAAAAGAAAGAGTTTACTTTTAATATAGAGTTACATATCGGTAACATACAAGTTTTTTGTTGAATAAGGTTTAATGAGTTCTCTGTTGATTGGCATTACTTCAGTCTGACATCAGCAGAATTATTAGGAATTATAATTAGAATTATTTAATTAATTTAATTGATATGTATATTAACGAGATTTTCCATACACGTATTCACAATACTTGTTTCATATATCGGGACATAACAGAGATGTTACATTTCCATTTGATCAACATTGGTGAAAAAATTTGTAGGTTGAAGGGCGACAAATTTATTCCAAACAGTTCAAAATTTCCTATAAATATATTAATAAAATAATCGAGAACCAAACGAACCATGCCATCCCGAGCTAACCGGCCGGGTTGTGGTGACTTACGCGCTAGATATAATTTTGTATTGTAAATAAATTAAAAGAGTTCTAGTTCAAAAATTTTCAGAAATACTATTCCAGATTATCATTATTTAATGTTGTTAATACTCGTATCTCATTGGTTGTAATGTAATACGAAGACACGAGTAAATAAAACATTATGGTATCCCTGACACTGGCCATCTTATATAAGGTGCCTCGGTGCGATGGGTTCATCGTTTAACTATAGCCGTAAATATTGAAAGTCTTAGTAAATATCGAGATACGTTATTAACTGAACTGCTGATTGCTGAAGTTTAACTCCGTCTCATTCCGACAGGCGAAGTGGACTCATCAATATCTACATCCGCGAGGCACTACCTGAGAAAGTAGAAGTGATTAAGGTTGCAGAATAACAAGACTAAGTTAATGATTGTTTTATCACGTTCATGTTGAACATCGTAAATAGTCAATCTACCAAGTCTAAAAATATTTTTGACAAAAGCATTGGAATAAAAGAGTGGAAGATATCTAACGGCTTGTTGACATGCACTTGATTGAATCGCACTTGACATTTCAATTGATTGTAGTAACTCTAGACTCTAGAGAGACGTTCAAACCGATTGACGTTTCAATTGACGTCGCTGTTTCATAATATTGCCGTTTCACTTGATTGATGTATCGGTAATTGAAGTTTTGTATGATTCTAGTGTTTAGTGTTTCTTCACATATGTTTCGGCTTGCTTTCTCTCCCAACATTCAAATTACCTCATCTTTCTGTAATTTCTGAAGATTAATTAAATGATCAATTAATTACTGATCAACACGGGTTGCGAAAGCCAAATTTACTCTACAATGAAAAGTTTGAGAGACGAAATATGAATGGTGATTTAATTGTCATTTTCTCCAACGACGTCGCTGTCACCCTGGACAAATGGTGCGATGCCGCGAAGCGTGACTTCAATTAGAATATCAGTACAGTATTAGTCGAAGAAGTCCTAAAGCAACAACTCTTATTAGCATGAAGTCTAAGCCTAATCTTGCTACTTTAACTCACAAAACATCTGGTTGCACATCAATAGCTGTACAGATAATTGGAAGAAGTTCTCGGAACATATCGTGGTACGTGTCATTATACCCCGAGTATGGAATTTCTTCAGACGCAAATTCCATGCCTCCGGCCACATAGACAAACAGTTCTACTGCATTACATACCCCCCCCCCCGGAAAATGAGAGTGACTGGAAATAGTCACAGAAATTTGTAGGGTTAATAGTGATTTATGTCCGCGATCTTTAAATTCGTGGGACTAGAGTCTGCATGGTTAACAGAGTTCATCGATGCGACGTATTTAACATAAAGATGTAGGGTTAGTGGGTTACAATGTTTAGAGAGGGTCGACCCATGACCATCACGGAGTCTGCTCCAGCCAAGGCGATGCTTGATTCTCATGTTTATTGTTTGCGCTCCTGTGGAAGTTCTTGCTTATGTCATCATTTTCTACCATCAACAATTGCGCCGCATATAGCAAAGAACTATGTCACTGTCAGTACTCGGTGCTACACTTGGTACCTCACCGGTACCACACGTACATGTACAAATACCATCGATCAGGTAACATGTGACCAAGTCTATATTTATCTAGATATACGGTCGATAAAGTTTGATTATATTGAAGTTTCACAATATTATCGTTCTGCTTGTAAGTTGTATCTTGTGTTCCTCTTGATCGATCGAAGTTTCTCTAGATTGAAGCTTCACCTGGGAGCTGCAAAGCATGAATGTCGATTGACTCACGCGACTCATTATTCTCTTATTTCTTGGACGATAATTATACTCAACTCCTACTCGACACTTGATTTAAATTATACATAATTGTAATCACACTTGATATTGCTCCTCTAGACTACAATATTTTAAGTTGTTGCGGCCTTCATAAACGATATATTAAGATAAGCTCCTATTAATAAAAAATATAGTCAACTACCGGTACTTACAGTTGTGTGTGCAATTCTAGACTTCCTCTTAATAAATGTATTAAATCACAAACTCTTTCATGTCCATTTATTTGACAGCATAGCTTGAAGAGCTGAACAGGAATAAATTCATATAAAGTTAAACATTACTACAAATGATATTAAAAATGCACCACAAAAACATCAGTGAGACTCACTTTTTGTCAAACTTCAAAACTTTTTAACGACATTGCCTGCGGATGAACTTCAGGTTGAGAAACAAAATTTCCAAATCAGCCGACATTTTTGCGGTCGCTCCTATATGCGGTCCGGTAATATTAAATCCCTACCGAGATATAAATATATTCACCGCATATTCAGGCGAGCAACGAATACATTTTGCAATTACAAGTTCACTGATAAGAAAATAAAATCGGAGAGTTCATTTATTCCCTGCTGCAATGCTGAAAGTCAAATGGAATCACGAGGCCGCGGTTGGGTGCTAGAAAAAGACAATTTTTTTCTCTAACCTAAAGGATGAAAAAAATCACTAGCAAACATTGACCCGTGACAGGATGAAAAGTGTGTATGTTGATTCATTGGCCGTTGTTTGTCTAGATTTATGAGAATCTTTAACTAAAACTACTAATAAACGCAAATTACGATTGAAAAGATGTTCATTTAACTGCCCGTCAGTTGATTTATAATTGAAAACAATATGAGTAGTTTAGCCAGGCACGTGGAGACCAAATGAAGATGATGGGGGTTTGTCTTCAAATATTTTACCTCGGTCATCGGTAATTCGGTATGGATTACTCTTCCGTTCATCAAAGATTTAATATGAATAAATCCCATGTCACCTATATATGACTCATTGTTTGGATATAATTTGCCAGTTATTTGTGCTGACAGAGATGTTATGGTGAAATAGAGAAGAATTATATAGTGATTACAGTATTTCACCGTCTTCTTTTTTTCTGACATTTTTAAGTACCAATCCGGCCATGGTGGCAATCAAGAATATATTTTTTGTCAAAGTTTGTCACGCTTGAAATCATCGTGGGTCAACCTTATATAATTCGACCATGATTCAGACTAGCAGTGAGTTGCGGGTTCGATCTCAGCTGCCTGCGACAATTCAGGTTTAGGTTACGCCCAGCAAATTTGAGTAGTGAGCTACGTGTTCGAGACCGTAACAAGCTGTGAAAATTCGGCGATGTTCAGAATCAGCAACAGAATGAATGCAGACATTACTATATTGTACATACTAATATATTCTACTTCTACTACACTATACATCTGCCCAGAGCAAATATATTTATCAAGAATTACTGGAAGATTTAAAATGAACAGATGAATCTAATTTAAATCTCAGAACAAAATCAAACAAATCCAAAACTCAGTTGAGCGAGCACTTATTCACATTTGCTATAAGTTTAAAAACTCATGTCACATCATAGAGTAGGTAATATAAAATGGAAATATGATAGGAGGCAATGTGAACGAATCCCGAAAATTTAGTCTTGAAATAGTTCGTATGGACGACCACTCAGTCAAGCACCATCTACAAAGTGCACTACTTCCAACTTTAAAACATTATGACATCTCCTATCAGATCTAGAACATTATCTCGTAGGCTATAGCCTAGTCATTGATTCATATGACTTGGAAATATTTCTAAAATTTGCCTGAAACTTCTTTAATCTTCCAAGTACTAAGTTTTAATTTTGAGTGTTGATTCACTTTGAAACATTGAATAGTTTCTTCATTTCACAATTCAACGCTCTCCGTATTATATGTATATGTTTCAGATACACATATTTTTCATACAAGTGTTGAACATTCAGAATCTGGAACGGCCGTCGTCAGTTTTAAAGCAATTTTAGAGATTATTGGGTGTTACTGTAGACAAATCTAAAACCTACATAAAAAATTGAAGAATCTTATTAATCTACAAAAAATATCATCGCCTTCGATCATTCTGCGTCTACTATTTCAAGTGCATTCAAGAATAGGTTACTTTGAACCTAAGATTCGTGACGAGGATGGAGGTAGTGAAGTTCTAGTAACTGTAAGCAAGCGTGGAATGTTCAAATAATGTGTTGTGTTGCAATTCACGTTATATGAATGACATACTTTCACAATTATGTCACCTAAGTTACCAAACACACATTAGTTTGATAAGTTAATGGACATATGCAATGAACATTTGAAATTAAACCAATATTAGATATATTCTTAACACTATAGGGCAGGTACACTATGTTGATATTATATTCTGAATTATACTTATTACATTGGCAAGGACTACTACACACAGGACATGCATAGCCTATGTCCAGCCTCTGCTAGCAGAGGCGATCGCCTACACTATGAAAATGCTGGTGTTTTAGTGGCATCAACAAATGATATGCCCATAATTGTTTCATACAATAGTATTACAATGTGTGTAGTAGTCCTTGGTCAGAACCATAGACTTTTTGCCAGTTTTGAAGTTCAAAATTTTGTACTAAGCAAAGTAGGTACCATTTTCCTGCCTTCATACACNCAAGGACTACTACACACATTGTAATACTATTGTATGAAACAATTATGGGCATATCATTTGTTGATGCCACTAAAACAACAGCATTTTCATAGTGTAGGCGATCGCCTCTGCTAGCAGAGGCTGGACATAGGCTATGCATGTCCTGTGTGTAGTAGTCCTTGTACATTGGTAAAAAATTGCATACGCCTGGTGCTTCTAATACTCCGGAAATAGCAAATGCTCCGCAGTGTTCCAAGGATCAATTGTTCGCCAGAAAGCGCAATGTGATCTGTCGATTCCGGTTACAGAAACGTTTGAAGACGGACGTAAGTTACTGTGCTCTGTGCCCGACTGTGCAAATAACAATTATATATAGTTGAATAGGTTATATTGTTACAATAGTCTAGATTGGTGCATGGAGCAAAAGCTTGAGAGTAGAAGCTCCTTGGACGGTTGGACCTTATCTCAAGGATGCCGGTCGCAGCCGGTGCGTCGTCAGTAGCGAAGGGACGGGGGGGGGGGGCAGTTCGTCGGTGTCTGATTCACACGGGGACACCTCAGTCACACCGGCCGTTGTAGCCACACATGACACATCTTACTCTTCATGTTTGTTTGCATTTTGCAATTACATTCTTTCAAATTTTCTAATTTTGTTCTCCCACTTTTTCCAGTTTGCATTAAGTATTTCTGTTCTGTCTATAGTCAAGATATGGAAGTGACTGTCAAGTGAGAATTGAGAAAGTCAAGTTAAATAGATTCCAACTTTCCAAGAAAGTATCATTCATAATTAGCCTTCAATTCTAAATCCAAATTTTTAATAATTACAATAGCCAAAGATGAAAGAAGAAACCTCAGACTCAGAAACCTCACTCTCAGCTGGCGCATCACTTGAGATCATGACCATGAGATGAACTTATGAATATGATGTGAGTTTTCATCATTGAATATAGGGTAAACGCGGTATATTCCGACACTTTAAGGACGCATCGAGAAATGAAAAACTATAAAAAAAAACCGTATGCGTTACGTAAGTTCTGTTGCCTTCACATGACTCTCAAAACACTTCACTACGCGTCAGCAACGATGAAACGTCACAAAATGTTGCCATATTTATTAAAAAGCCTTTAGAATGGAAACCTACCAAATCCCTATATTCCGTCACTTTGTGTGGCAACATCCGACACCGCGACACGTAGTGAGTCGTATTGCGTCAGCGCTTCAAACTTAACTGATACGTATTGCCGACCCGGGCGACATCCACGTGTTCGAATTCCGTTTGCTGTGTGAGCTGTATTGGGATACAACACGGCTTTGAATTAGAACACTAACGAATATTAAACACTACTTAATTACGTTTTAATTAACAGCTATTAGGCTTTTAATTAATCAAATTTCAATTTTTGTACAAAGCTTTGAATGATCTGTGTGTGTCGACTGTGTCCAATTCAAGTTATGTCGGAATTAGTTTTCATGTGTCAATATATTCACAGATGTATTTAAAAGTCTCAAACCATAATATTCTTCCTATAAAAACAGTTATTCACTATTTGGTAGAGCCATGTCAACTGTCAAATTTGACACATTTTTCGATGATCTCACCACGTGGCATGCATTGTCTCTCTTTGGATCTCAATATTTTCCCGCTAGATGGCCCAGACCTAGTGTTTTTGCAGTATTTCGACACGCAAATGTATGACGTCACCATTTCAACCATCAATGAATGCATGGAACTAAAACAAAGCTTAATATAAAGGAAAAACTAGAGAAGTGACGGAATTACCTACGATGTCGGAATTACCGCGTTTACCCTAGTAATTCAATTACTACCTATAGGCTATATGCTATATATACTTCATTAATCTGTTTCTGTTATAATGTTATTTGCTAGCTAGTTCATTGATTTATATTCATTTCCCAACTTTCATTTGGTTGTGTCACTTGTGAAGTTGTGTGTTGTGTTGAGTGTTATTGTAATATTATTCTCTTTTTCCCCTTTATCATTTCTCTATATGATACTTGAAAAGTTGAAATTTTTAAATATTGATTACCTTAATTCATCATTTCATGGCTCAATGCATACTATTGCATATGCTTACAGCCTTACACTATTAGGAAATGAGTTACTCAGGTTCCTTGTTTGTATTAAATTCTTGCACATTGATGCTTTATGTCCATTGTCCATCTCCATCAGAACCAACTTCAAGAAACTTTCTTATATGCACTAAAATAAAATTGATAAAAATACTAAATTACTGTATATTTTCAAAAGTTTTTCAGTCAATCCAAGCAACTATTTACTACAGTTTGTTTATCTGCACTGCACCTGCAGTAAAAAAATTCAATTTTTCTCATTGTCCACTTGAAGTTATTTAGTTGCCAATCAACAAAAACTAAAAGCCATCATGTGACAGTTCAGCCTGTCCAGGGTGCTGAAAGTGGGTGAATATCGCAAGATCTTTAGCAAGGCATCAGTAGCAATATTCACACCTTCAGAAGATCTTGCTGAAACATTTGAATTGAAATTATTGCATTTCAGTTATTTGCCAGTCTTCAGCCAACTATTTAGAAAATAGTTGAAAATCTGAAAGACTGCAAGTGCATACAGTAGGCTTTCTGGTATGTTGGATGGATCAGAATGCAGTGAAGCTTGTCTGGAAATCAGTTGTGATGAGTGTAAGAGTTGCAGTGTGTGGAGAGTAAGGGATATACTATCAAAGTTGTAAGGAGCATTTTCTCATTAAAAAATAATATACGTTTAAAAATTACTTTTTAAAGACAACACTTCCAAAGAATCCAGTATCTCCAATCTTACAGATGTACAATGAATTTCTCATCTAATTTTCGAAAATTAAAAAAATTACCTTTTCAATTTTTTAAATATATATAAATTTTTTTTAATATATAAATTTTTTTCAAAATTATTTATTCTGTTAATTGATTCGTGCATTGCCTCTGAATTCACACCAGTGTGCAAAATTTCAGATCAATTAGACAGGTAAAAGTGTGTCAAATATCAGTTATAAGATTTGTAGCTGACGAAATTATTTTTTCAATTTTTTTAATATTAAAAAAAAATTTTTTTAATTTCTAAAATCATTTATTTTGACATTTGATTCATGCATTGTCTTCAACTTTACACAAGTTGGCAAAATTTCAGATCGATAGGATAAGTAGAAGTGTATTAAATTTTGATTACAAGATTTGTAGCAGACAGACAGACAACACCAAAACCTGGAGTTATTTGGAGTTATTTTACCAAAAAATATAATTGATTTTACCACCCGGTCTAAGTTACCCCAGGAGCTGGGGTAACAAAGACCATCACTTTTTTTGAGATTACATAAAGACTATGAGAGGCAGGAGCCAGCAATTTATGGTGAGCTAGAGAGTATAGACCTGTATTTTGCATGTTTCAATTCAAGTTTAATTTAGCTAGTAAAAAAATGGCATCATTTATAAAAAAGAAAGTGGTCTAAGTTACCCCATTTTACGGTAATGGCTATAGCAAGGAATATTTAATTTTTGTCTCTCTGCCTTACATCCAAAATCTATTCATGCTTAGACCAAAAAGTAATCTGGTCTTAATCAGAATCTGGTCAGAAAGTAATCTGGTCATAAGTAATCAGCAGGTGGCTGCTAGTGCTGTAATAAATATATACTTTTTACGGCACTCAAGCTTGCATTATGTCTTGCAGGAGCATCTCACACTCACAGCACTATAGGACCCCAGCAGAGATGGAGGAGGTGTTACCTACACTGAAGGTGTCCTCTGCTGCAAATGTTAAGTTGGGTGCAGATCAGAAGTTATGTCTTTTGACAGAAGACTGCAGGCAGATGCAGTCTTTACTGCCAACTTGTATCTCTGGTAATTTTTTCTTGTTAATATTTTTATTAATTTATTTATGTATGATGCAGACCTAGAAAAATTATATATTTCAGATATTTGTGCTCAATGATAAAAATTTAACTTCATTTAAAATTAATAATTTTGATCCTGGTTTAGTTCAATGTATTTCATTCTCTTGGTATAAACAATATATAATTTTTTCTGGCATATTTTTTATCCAGTACCAAGTTGAAAAATGGCAGTCAAGTATTTAAATCTGAAACAATTTGTTTCCATTGTTCAATGTACCAACCCAAAGAAGTTAGTTTACCTCAAATCAAGCTTACCTAAAGAGACGTGTACTGTTGTTGTGCATTATTGTTGACTCCGATCGCTTCATCTTTCACTATTATTTCATTTTTTGTACTATTATGAAACAGGGTTTCCACTATTAGTATGAAACAGGGTTTCCACTATTAGTATGAAACAGGGTTGCCAGTATTATGTACCACTATGTCCTGGAGAAATACCTACACCTTGTGGTGCACATGTGTAGTACCTGCCACTTCAGAGTCAACATGTTAAACATAAGTCAAGTAAATTCCACGTAAGGAATTAGGGAATCCATGGTCAGCTTTCTGGTAACACTCATGAAGCTGGTGCTGAAATGGTCATGTGCAAAGATTTTAATAGAATTTTATGTAAAGTTTATAGAAGTAATTATTCTGATAGCTATTTCTCAATTTATTGAATTAGCTCTCAAGTTGTGATGCCACTTGCAGGAGCTGTGAAGACTGAGCCTTGTGATGAGCTGCAGTCAATCTCGGGGCTCTCAGCTGACTTCCTTGAAGTGGAGAAAGAGGAACCTTTCTTCATGGAAGAAGTGGGTTATTTTCTTCATTGAATTTGGCTCTCATTATTATTCAAAATATAAAAATGTTGATTTTCTGAACCATTTAATACCTAGTCTTATGACCATATGATGTAGGTTAATGCTAATGTTATGGTCTATCTGCACTCTATTGCAAGCATGGTGTTGAATGAATTTAGTTAAACAAAATTCTGAATGGCTTCACAGAGGAAGATAGGAGTACTCACTTCCTTTAATATACAATTGTACATCCTTACATCTTGACAGCACATAATTCCTATAAGTTGGTCAAAGAAGATGTAGCAACTTCATTGAAAAAGCTGTGAGTGGGCTAAAACTTCTGTTGGTTCAGGAGTATGCCAAATTATTAGTCAATTATCCATACTGAATCTTATCTTTTGTGTAGTCAAATATTTCTATGGAAGAAATATGGAAATTTTCTTCAGAGTTGGTATAAAGTTTAATTCCATCATCATCAACTTGTGTTTACTACTTGCATTTTAATTCAACACCATAGTTCCAGAAATTTATTTCTGGGAAAAATATCAATTTTGAAAAAATATTGAAATTCAAATCTGCCCTATTTTAATATGTAATAATCTATTTATTAATAAGGATAATAAATAGATTAGGTGACAAATTTACAAGTCACTGGATTAATTGTTGCTAAAAATTCTAATAGGTATGATATAGGGTATTCATATGATAGGTAGGTATTTAATTTAATTTAACCTAATATCATGCATATATTTCAGTATGTCCTGGTTACAATCGAAACAATTCAGTAATATTACTTCCATTTGTGCAGGACATCTCAACTTCAACTGACGCTGAAAACTTGGGGCTTTCTTTCCTAGGATTTGAAACTGTCAAGAGCGAGCCTGTCGAGGCAGCTGTCAAGACAGAGCCTCTGGAAGCTGTTGTCACATCTCCATATTTCGTCCAAGGCTTCTTTGCTCACAAAGAACTCGCAGCCACAGCAGATATCTTCACTCCATTTAATGTGCTTTCATTTAAAGAGGAAAGTTTTACGCTTGCAGACGATCAAAGCCACGAATTTACTTTCCTAGGCTTTGATTCTCTCACCGCAGAGCCTGTCGAAGCTGCTATGGTATCTCCATCCATCTCCCTGACTCCCACTGCAGACGAAGAACCCGCAACAACAGCAGACGTTTTTCCCCCGTGTCAAGCAGCGCCTTTTTCTGCCTGCTTAGCCTCTTCTTCTAAGAAGCCGCACAATTCTAGTGGCTCAAAGATTGCTCCACTTTCAGAAAGTTCCAATTTACAACGCAAAAGTAAACCAAAAGAAATTCGAATTTTATCCCCTGAACAGGAAGCCCGTGAATTTCGCTCTTCAGATAATGAGCGTGGTATTCCTTTTAAATCCGCTGCTTCGTTAAATTATGCTGACTGCAAAGGGACAAAACCCGTTGGAGGAGGGCGGAAGGCTTCATGTAAAACAAGTGATCTTTCTAAATATGTGGACGTCAAACACGCAAAGTATTTTGACTTGAAATTCAAGGAATGCCGTGTATTATTGAATCGTATTAATGTTCCACAAAATACTGTCCTTATAAAGGATGTAGAAACTGATGAAAATATTCGTTCCGAAGTGCGTGGCAGAAATCCAAGTGGGACACAAAACTTGTGTGAAGAAAATGAGTTAAGCTCTTCTAATATCTCTGATACAAAGCCTAACATTCGAAATTTGTCTAAGCTCCCAAATGATTCATCAAGAGATTTAATTTCTTCCACGAGTTCCCGCGGTCGTCGTAAGAAAGATAAGAATATTAAGTGTCATATCTGTGGCTTTGCTTTCCGCCATAAATGGGATTTTGACCAACATTTCAAAGCTGTTCATCTCAAATTGAAGCCCTACAAGTGCTCCTTGTGTGATTTTGCATGCAGCCTCATTGCAGGTCTACGACATCACTTAAATACAGTGCATGAAAAGATTAGGCGTTTCAAGTGCACAATTTGCGACAATAATTTCAGCACGAAGGCGTACCTGCAACACCACGTCGCTTCTTCTCATCTCAACTTCAAACCTTATAAGTGTCCACACTGTGAATACTCAGGCAGCCGGAGGGACACACTCAGACGACATATTTCTGGCGTACATCTCCTGCTCAAGCCTTACAAGTGTAACTTGTGCGAGTATTCCGGTAGTACTAAGCGCTTATTAGATAACCATATCGCCGGCACTCATTTAGAAGCAAAACCTTACCAGTGTCCAGACTGCGACTATGCTGCTGCTGCCACGGACATACTCAAGAGACATACTCAAGCTGTGCATTTAAAGTTGAAGCCACATAAATGCGATCTTTGTGACTATGCTTCTACTACTAAAGGATCTCTTGCCGTTCACATTGCTCGAGTGCATCAGAAACTGAGGCGTTACAAGTGTCAAGAATGTGATTATTCTGCTGCCATAAAATGTAAGTTAACGCAACATGTAAAAGCCGTGCACTTGAAACTAAAGCCTTTTAAATGTCACGAATGTTCCAGTTATTTCTCTTTGAAAACTAATCTTCAAGCTCACATCTCCAGAGTACATCTCCGCAGCAGACCACACGTGTGCCCACATTGTCCACATTCTGTGTGGTGCAAGGCCGCACTGGCCACACATATTGCACGCGTTCACCATAAACTGAAACCTTTCAAGTGCCTCCAATGTACCTTTTCCACCTTTTCTAAAACTGGTCTAGATTCCCACGTTAATATGGTTCATTTAAAATTACGACCTAACAAATGTCCCATCTGCAACCGTGGGTTCTACCACAAAAAAGATCTTGATTGTCACGTAAAATCGGTGCACATTAACTCGAGGGAACATAAATGTTCCGAATGTAAATTTTCAGCGAATAGCATGAAAAATCTAAAGTATCACATGAATGCTGTTCATCTCAAGCTTAAGAAGTTCACATGTTTGCACTGTGATTTTAGTACATGTCATCGTGGGTACCTCAAGAAGCACGTTGATGTGGTGCACTTGAATATAAAGAAATATGACTGCGGCCAATGTCAGTACCGCTTTGCTTGGAAGTCTGATCTAATGCGCCATGTCGCCGCAAAACATTAAAACAAAACATTTTTAACTTTGTTGTATCAGAAACATTGTGTTGTATCAGAAACATTGTATCAGAAAAATTGATGTCACCGAGTTTTCTTCTAAACAATGATTTATGTTGCCTTTTTTTGCAGGAGTTATTTGCTGTCACTTTTCTTCGTTATAATTCCTGTGTTTAATTGTAATGTATTTAACATTACCAAGTTTTTTTTGGTTAATGACATTTCTTGTGTTTCCTGTTAGAGAGATAACAACTTCAATTTGTTGTTTGCTGAATTTTTTTTTTGCTTAGGTATATTGGTGAGATATTATCAATACTTATGAAATTTAAGTTAAAAATATACCTATAAGACTCGCCAACCCTCAATGTTCTAATATATAAAGGCTTTCTAATTGAAGTCTAAACATGCTTTGTTCGTGTCGCTATGTCGCAGGTCCGACACGAATTTGATCTCAAGCCAATAAATATTTTGGCTGATTGTGTTCGCGTTTATTTTCTTCTGCTTAGATTATCAATGAAACTGGTAACAATTTTGCATAGACTAAAATGTAGAAAATGGATTAAAATGTAAGATTACTTGGCTCAGTATAGCCTGGTTGTAAGAAGCTGACAGCGGCTGTAACGTTGTGCAGTGAAGGCAGTTTTTTACTGTCAAAAATGCGTTGGTAATACCCGTATTCATGAGCTCGTGACTGAGTTTTTCACTGACGGCTTTTCATCGTCGCAGCGACATTTTTACAACCAATATCGTTGGGGCAAGGGTGCTTGTGCTATGTTGCCGCAGCAGAGCACCAGTTTTGCCATCAAGTTTGGTTGGATCGAGAGCACCAGGCTTCACAGCAGCAGAGATTGCGCTGCGTACGGCAGAACCAGCTCGACGGATGGCTTATAGCTGCAGTGGTGAGAGAAGTAGAGGCTCAGTCTCTCGTACGGATTCGAGTCACTTTCATGTTCTTTCGGCAAGTTCAATTCAGCCATTCATCCCATTTTTTGTTGATAAATGGGTTTTGCAAACGAAAATAGTTCTGGTCGGTTAGCTAGCCAGTGATGGTTGTACTAGTAGAACAAGCGTACCATGGTTTTTGTGCCCTGAAAAATTGACCAATTACTCTCCTCAGTAAGTTGCGAGGCGCTGCTAGTTTAGTTGCCTTGTTAAATTCTCAGTACATTTACTTGTTAATTAATGTTCCAAACGAGGCAATAAAATACGGGCCATAGCACATAATTTATGAAATCTTGTCTGACTTTACTTTTCCCTGACAAACTGTCAGTAAAGTTTAAACTAGTCAGGCTGCGTGTGCAGCAAAGCACTCACTACTATCTTTGAAGTTCGTCAGAATTAAGTTACTCATCATTGAACTGCCTGAGTTTCCGGTGGGTTTTCACAGAAATTTCCTCGCATAGGAATTTATTTTTTCATTATGGGAAAACACAGGTTAAATGGATCAAAAGGAGTATGTGAAGAGCCTTCAGCAATCATTCAGATAAATTATCACAGAGACTACGAGGTAACTTGTAAAGCAAACGAGTGGAGAGATCTCTATACAACCTCTTTATAAGGCAGGCAGGGAGCGATTGGCGTAAATTTTTGTCAATATTAACCTGACCTCGCGCAAGCTGGTCGCCATTTCAGCAGGTCGGACTCTATTGTGACTGAGCCGGCAATACATTATGCTGCTTAACCCTCTACCGCCGTATGTCACTCTCCGAGCATATAACTTTTCAGCCTAAATTATCCGTAAAATATTGAGTGTAGCAACCTGAGGACGTTTGTACGCAACAGAGAACATTTTAAAGTTGTCGTACGTGGCGGCAACCATCAGTGCAAGTCATTTTGCGCTCACTAGAACGTATCCTTTCTGGGAAGTAGGCTTGTGACAATATTGCTCCGGTTACTCGTGTCAGCGGTACAGTTTAGTTTCAAACTCCTGGTGCAGCGTTTGAAACCTCCAATACACTTGGAACTAAGAATGCTGATGTATGATGAATAATATTTTATAAAGTTGTAAACTGTTTAGTTGTACAAAAAATCTCAAATAAACTAATTTATTAAGACCTAGGGGCAAAATACACCTGAGCCCATTATTAGCCATGTGAGTGTCGGTTATCGAAGAATGTTTTCCAACCTAATTTTCATCTACATCTAGCATTTTCCTAGCGAAGTAACTATGTGACTTACTATTTTTCCTATAAAATATCCATCAGAGACAGAGCACTTGGTATTGCCCCAGCAAAATACGCATCTGGACTTAGTAGGTTACCGGCAAAAACATTATGTGCACTTAGTATTTCCCCAGTAAAATATTTATGTGAACTTTCTCGGTTCCATCAAATATCGAACTCCATTGAGTATTTTTTTAATCCTAATCTCGCTCGATCATTTTCCTCAGACGATCACAACTCTGAGGTCGTGTCGCGCTTTATTAATACATGTATAAGTAAATGATGCACAAGACTTCAGTACTGCCAAAGGCTTGGATTGGCCGAGTTGTTCAAATTAGCTGATTAGGAGCCTTATTAACACATACAATGAAATCTTACGAAACGCAAGCAAATTAATCTTATTTTATTAAAAAACTTCGTAAAACAGTTTCATCATTAAGCTAGAAAATATAGAAAACACCACTACAATTCACAAAAAGCAAAAATTACACGAGGGTTAAAAACCATGCAACGAAAAAAATCGGCGAAGGATCATAAAAGGCTTAAAATTGACAGTTTCAAGGTGATATAAATAGTGAGCGTTATTAAAGCAAGGTTTCCGTTCAAAAAAGCACAGAGATTTTGGTTCTTGACAGTTTCCAGGTGATTTAAACAGTTAGCGTTATTGAAGCAAGGTTTCCCAATGTACAGAGATTTTGGTTCTCAAATCCGAAGCTCCAGAGGTGGGACCCAGGATCTTAATATCGCTCCGCGACACAATCACGTCGCATCGCTTTTAATACGGGATAGTACTAGCGGCTAGTAGATCAGAAAATTGCCACATGTCTGCCGCTTGGTGTCTAAGCTTCCTTGCGAGATAGACACCAAGCGGCAGACATTTGGCAATTTTCTGATCTACTAGCCGCTAGTACTATCTCCGTGTACAAGCACCCTAATTAGACTTGGAGCGTTTTTGGGGCGTCCGGTATCCCGTACCTATCTATGTTCAAGTTGTGGTGCGATCTAAATAGTCTACGTCAAGAATAATAGAAGAGAAAATTCATATAACATTCATCATATTTTCATTAAAAACTTGTCGCAAAGACCTCCCGCAAATCGACATTGTTCAAAGCATCTCGAATACACTCATAATCATAAGAAAGACTAATTTCTACAGATGAAATCATAACCTAAATAGCCAGATAAGCGGGCAAGCAACTTAAAAACCTAACGAATAGGTTTTTCAGTTTTTTTAAATAGGTTCATCATTCAATCACTCAAGAATTATGGCCGTTGTTAAGATGAAGTTCTCGTTTAAAAATTTGCAGCGATTCTTGTATCCGTAAATCCGAGGCACCAAAAGTAAACAGCAACTCGTCATAAGGTTATGACCACAATTAGCTCAGATATTAATCAAGATAATTACTGTGCGAAAGTTCCCTTAAGCCAAATTACGCCATCATTACCGAAATATTGACGAAACGATAACTACATTACGGTTACGGTAAGCTTTAAGATTTCAGTCATTTGGAAATGAGCTTCGCCGTTGCTTGGTAGCTTGCTAAGAGAACGCATCATTCTAGAATTTTTTCGGTAAATATAAATTTCTTATAAAGAAACTGAGCTTGCAAGAAGACAGTAAACTTGTTCTTGAAGACAGTAAAGCTTGCATGCGTGAGCTTCGCACTGCGACGGCGCACGGAGGAATGAGGTGGGTGCGCTAGCGGTGCTCCGGAACGACAACTCCTTTATCTTTGTTCCGGCTAATCGTACATAGTTAGCAAAATATCCATTGTAAAGAAGGTGTTATAATCAAAGGACAATTAGCTATAGAAAGAACGCCGTGAAAACAGCCATCTGTTTGCTAATTTATCCTAAGGGACTGAAGTAGGGATGATATTGGTTCAGATTTGATTGGGCTGAGGGTGAGAGTGAGGCAGCGCTGGTGCGGGTCGTGGCCTTTCTCCCCACACACCGCGCACCTACCGTCGTCAAACCTGAGGAAGGATTTAGGTTGCACTAATGCGTTACAGGTTCAGGTATCGTTCATATAATAAGAAGGTATATAAAAGCATGTATATCTCTACAGAGAAAACTGATATACCAATAATAGTCCTGCTCAGGACTATATTATACAATTACTGCTATTTTGTTTAACTCTTCATCGACTTATTTGAGCAGTGGGCGGAATTTGTGGCATATTTGGTTAAAGTAAAGCACCTACCGTCGTCAAACCTGAGGAATGATTTAGGTGGCACTAATGCTTTACAGGAGGGCACAGGTTTTGGTAGCATCCATGTATAAAGAATAAATATTAAAAGCAAGTCTATCTCGATTGAGAGAACATACAGTTTATACTTATAGAAGTCATGCTTAGGACTATACTATATAATTAATAATTGTTCTATTAATAAATAATAATAATAATAACAATAATGATAATAATAATAATAAATATTATTATAAATTTTTACTAATCAAATATTTTTACTAATCAAATAATTGTTTAGCTCTTCATCAACTCATTCGAGCCATGTGCGGAATTGGTGGCTAATTAGGTTATACTTTGAATTGGTGTTTTTTATAGCTCACTCTAAGTTATGAACGAATTTTTATTTGAGTGTTGTTGGGGTTGCCCCCCATGACTCACCTAGCGCAGGTGTAGCCTGTGGTGCCCCCCGTCGTCCTCACCCCCCGCTGCTGCAGCCCCCACACCACACTCACCACCTCATCATCACCCAGATGACATCCTGACAGCCTCAGGGAGCTGAACCTGTGGTGAGGTGAAGCTTGTTCATCACACTTGTTTTGTCAATAACTGTTTATTGTTCCGTCAATACTTCACCACTAACCATTTCTTCCACCACTAACCGTTTCTTCCACCACTAACCGTTTCTTCCACCACTAACCGTTTCTTCCACCACTAACCGTTTTTTCCACCACTTCCGTTTCTTCCATAATTCCATCATTAACCGTTTGTTCCACCACTAACCGTTTCTCCCACCACTTACCGTTTCTTCCACCACTAACCGTTTCTTCCACCACTAACCGTTTCTTCCACCACTAACCGTTTCTTCCACCACTAACCGTTTCTTCCACCACTAAACGTTTCTTCCACCACTAACCGTTTCTTCCATCACTAACCGTTTCTTCCACCACTAACCGCTTGTTTTCAGGTGCAAGTCCCTCCACCAGTGCGATGACGTCATCGCTCCCCCCCTCGGGGGAGAGGCATACGGTGAGGGTAGGGGGGTGGAGGGTGCTGGTCGGGAGGGGGCGTGGCTGGGACGGCCCCCCACCCTGGGGTTTAGTGAACTGCTTCGCACTCTCGTGTTGCACGGTTATGTCTGCATTAAATAAATCCTTTAATATTATAATAAATTATTAATCGTCAGTCTAATAAACGCTATGAAGAGTGGGCATCAACCATGCATATGTCGATAAGAAAATTCGATTGAGCATCATTTGATACGGAAAAGTGTTGAAGTAGATGGCAAATACAGGGTTGGGCAGAACCGATTGAGCAGTTTTGAGGTGAAATAAATGAGTAATGGAGGCACATAAAGAATAAAGTCTATTTTCCTCGAGGTTAGCATAACATACCATTTAGAATACTTATGTTTTGAAAACAATATCAGGAAGATGGTGGTCGTTAGTTGCAACACACTGTTATAGTCGTTATTGGAAGTTAAACAATTATTTAACACTGTGTTGCAGCTAACGGCCACCATCTTCCTGATATTGTTTTCTAAACATAAGTATTCTAAATGTTATGCTATGCTAACCTCGAGGAAAAGAATTTTCTTCTTTATGTACCTCCATTACTCATTTATTGTGCTTCAAAATTGCTCAATCTCTTCTGCCCCACCCTGTATCTACCAGTTTGCTACTGGTAGGATTGGGCACGGGGTCAATAATTTCATGGTTTAATTGTGTAACATAGCAGGTTAGATGTTTATAGTTAGACGAACCTAACTTACTATAGTCATTTGTTGGTTGTAGTAAGGTGAACCTAACGAACTCAATTAACAGTTATGTTATGTTAAGTTAGATGAACCTAACTGATCTACCTGAACCTAACTGATCTGTAGTTTGGTTAACCTATCTCACAATAATACATAATCGGGTGTAGTTACCTAATTACCTGCCGTGTGGTGAGGTGCTTACCAAGGGTGTGGTTCCTATGGTTGAGGTACTTAAGTAGGTGATGACTGGAGGGCTCCACCAAGCTCAGGTGCAGCTCGGGCACCCACCCCTGCATGGTCCAGGGCAGCCCCCCCGCCTCGTCCACCGCCGCCCCCAGCGCCGCCGCGGCGGCCTCCCGCCCACCCAGGCACCCCCTGAACTGCACCAACCCGCACCTGCACCACCAATGGAGGTTAGGTGGCGTTGAGGGGTGTTAGATGGTGTTTGGTGGGGTTAGATGGTGTCAGGTGGGGTTAGGGTGGAGTTAGGTGGTGTTAGATTCTGTCAGGTGAAATTAGGGTGGAGTTAGATGCAATAAGGTGGGGCTATGGTTTGGAAAAATGTTGTTGGTGGTAGTAAATGGTGTTTGGTGGTGTTAGTGTAGAGTTGGGTGGCGTTAGATGGTGTTGAGTGACGTCAGGTGGGGTTCGGGTGGAGTTGGGTGGTGTTAGATGGTGTTGAATAGTGTTAGATGCTGTCAGGTGGGGTTAGGGTGTCTTAATATGGTATTCTGCGCTGTTGGGTTGTGTTGACATGGTGTTATGCGGCTCCATGTGGTGTTTGCTGTGGTGCTTGATGGAAACTTGTTGAGAATAGCGAACAGTTTAATAAACAAGCTACAGAAGAGGAAGAAATAAGCGTACCTTATAATCAACCTCACACCACCTGTCATCACATCACCCGTCATCATAACACCTGTCATCACAACACCTGTCATCACACCAGTTGTCATCACACCACCTGGCACCGCTGAGGTTGTGTTCCACCATGTCATCACATGGCATGAAGTTGTCATGCGAGCGCCGCATGTCTAGCTTAAGCGTCCCCTTGAAGTGTTGTCCAATGGCGGCGAGGATGAGGGGAGGGGTGGACACAGACCGGGGGAGGGCGAGGTTAAGGATGAGGGGTTGGGAGTGGGGCAGCATCCTTGCGACGCTCCCGCAGTCATTCGAGTCCTGCACTCGCCACTCGGACGAGGAGACGGCGGCGGAGCGTGCGGCGATCTTGGCCACCTCATCGTCGTCGGGCCACAGGTTGACGATGCGGATCCAGTCCTGTCGGAGTGGAACCGTTCATCGTCACACTTAGAGAAATAAGCGAGCTTTTGTCCAAATATTTATACACTTTTTGCCGTTGTATGGACCATTCTGACCTAGTTTAGCATGGCAAATGAACGTTTCAGTACTCAGTTCGAAAAGTGTATTTCTAAATCGGGTACGGGTGTAAATTCCACCCGTACATTTTCTGACTGCATGTTCTGGACTTAGGAGTCGAATGAGATAATATTTTTAATATAAAGGTTTAATTTTACAGTTCAGTTAAAGGGAGTTTATGACCGAATTATGAGCTTTTAGTTAATTTTGACCTGCGCTGGGGTACTGGTGGTGCTGAGCAGCCTCAGCAGCTGACGCAGTGAAGACCCCAGCCGTAGCTTTCTGGAGTCGCTGTTGATGTAGAGCACCGTGAACAGGATCACGTTCTGGTACCTGTAACAGACGAGGAAACAATGACAAAACCTGCTCCTGTATCTTCTACAGACGAGTATCCAACACTTTTGTGGATAAAAGCAACCATTTGAGATGCCAAAAATTACCTCTTTAAGTCTGCCTCGGTTACGGGCATCCCAGTGATCTCACTTATGACCTGCAAGATATCGACATCTTTTCGTGCTCGTAGCGTCCTGATGAGTGTCTTGGCAGCCAAGTACTCTGCAAATGACTTGTGGAACCATTCGAACGTCCCTTCCGTGGGATCAGCCCGAGATTTCTTAGCTGTCATGAGACATGACAAGATTGATTTGTACGGCAGTTCTTTGCCGATTACTTTGTAGCATTCTTGACAAAACTCCTTGTAAGTCTCCGAGTCTACTTTATGCTCTCCCATGTGCAGGCATTTTAGACTCAAGTCGCAGATTTTATCACAGATAATGGATGCCACGATGTCAGGGTTGACAATGACATGTTCTGACACCCTCTGCTCCACTTTTACTTCTCCTAGCCTCAAGGTCTGCTCCATGAGATTCTCTGGTGAAGTCAGGCAGTTGACACCCTCTGGGTTCGTGCGGAAGAGGTGGCAGAAGAGTGCCAGGTAAACGGGATAGATGAAATAGCTTCGAGCTCCTTGCAGTCCTTTGAAGGCCTCCACGAGATCTGGAGCCCGGATATCCGGTATGACTTTTTCGTAGCGCCGCAGGAACTTGAGTTGCTCATCATTCACACTGATATCCTTAATGGAATAACAGTCGTGAGATATGCTGGCTGCCTCCAAGTCCTGGATGAAGTCTTTGGCAGCACTGGGCCTAGAGGTGACGAGCATCCGTGAACCCTCTCCCCCATTAAAAGTTTTCAGAACATCTTTGACCAGCTCTTTTGTGATGCTGGTCAGGTTGTCCATGCCATCTATTATTATCAAAGTTCTGGAATTTAGCACCGCTTCCGCAGCATCTTGGGAAAAATCTGTGAAAATTTTGAGTGTTAACGGGAAGCTGTTACGAACGAATTGTCCCAGAGTAGAAACTTTCGTTTCTCGACATTCGATGTGAAGTATAGCGCCAAATAGATTGAGTCCGTGGAAGATACTATCTGATGCAGCAATTTCAAGGAAATCTAAGGCAATACGCTTTACTAAAGTACTCTTGCCAGATCCAGCTGCTCCTTGCACTACCACACACTGAGCAGAATCTTCTTCGGTTTCTGCGAACAATTCGTTACAGTTGACTTCACGTTGAGTGTTTTCACACACGAGCGTTATGCTGTGAAACACTTCATTTAAGGGCACTTTTATTTGGCTGAATGGGAGACATTCTTCGGTTAGGTATGCTTCGCGTTTGGCTTTCATTTCAATTTTACCTTGGGTTCGCACTGCCTTCAAGACCGCAGACACCTCTTTCTCGCGACAGCTTATAATCCCCTCTTCAACGGTTTGTATGTCCGAGGCAACCGAAGCGCAGAACTCCTCCGCTTCATCACGGTCCACGTTGAACTTACGTGCCGATACCAAAATGAGATCCCTTAACGGCCTGCCCACTTCGGTTATGAAGTTTTTGCTAACTCCTTTTCCTTCGGGATCATGAATCACGGAGTTCCTCAGCACCTTAACCCTGTATAGGTGATACTCTAGAGTAGTTGGGTCCTCCTTTGCCTTGGCCCACTCACAAGAACGCGTTTTAGTAACTCCTTCGCATGCAAATGGTATGACTTCATACAACATTGATGTGTCATAGCTTTCACTGCTCGTTGAATCCAACTGCCGTTCGTGGAACTGGAAAAGTTTCTTGAGGTTGCACTTGCATTTCAAGCTAATATACTCAAAGTACGTTTGATCTGGCTCTTTCTTGCACCCCCATTCGAGTACCTTCCTTAGGACTTTAGGTATCACCTTGTCAACGCATTTCTTGTTGATGAACCGGTACTTGTCTTCCTCTGGCAAGTGCGATACCCATGATTGGTTTTGAATATAAGAGTTCGTCATGTTTATTTCTAACAATTTCTAACAACGAATGTTCGTCAATTAGAATCTTGCCTATTTTGATGACACATTCTCCGTATAATTAAGAAAATTCAAGACGTACTTCCCTGAAAAAGTTACAAATTCTAGTTTAAGTTTTAGTTAGAAAAATAATTCATTCATCGAAATAATTCAGTTTCATTAGTTGTCGGTAATGAAATAAATTATTATTTTTTGTAGAGTAATGAATCCAGACACTTTATCAAAGTAATGATCTTCGATTACACATTGATAACCAGCGCGCCTATACTACATGTACTGCTTATCAACTGTTCGCCTGGTGCAGACTAAGGTCAAGTTTTGAAGACCCTCTAATGAAACACGCATAGTCTTTTATCTCATCGATGAATCATCGACATATCCGACACGAATCATTTCGTCTTATCTTCTGTCTTGACATCAATTAGTCTTATACCTTATTCATTATGTGGTCCTCGTATCAATTGGAATCTTGCAATCTTCACCTATCGATTACAGTTAAATTAATTTTGATTAATATTCTTGACAAGCCGGATTTGCATTAAGCTTTCTAGCAGGGAAAACATTCATGCATGATTACTCACTGACAATCATCGGTCATTAATAAATATGATAAAGACACTCGGCTTTGCACTTAACATTCTTATCACCTATTACGTCTGTTGCGTGTGAAGGTGCTACACCAATTAAATTGATGATTAGAATTACAGGTAAATTATATGTGAGAATCTTTAAATTAAAATATTTGCCTTTCAATGTTCGCATAGGACAATTTTTAGTGAATATAAATAAGACTATATTCATATCGCACAATATTTACGAACAAAGTGTTAATATTTATGATGCGCGCTTTACTCGTACATAATAACGGTGCAATATTTTTATTATAAAATGTTCTAGTTAGACATGTGGATTTATTGATCCATTAATAATTAGGCTGATCAGAAATCATAATTGAATGATGGTATTTTATTGCTGAATAGCCTTAATTGCATCGGCCGTAGATATTTCCTCCTATACTCAATTTTTTTCATCTTTTATTACCCAGAAGACATCTTCCATATGGAGACCGGACTTTGCCCCTGCAGACAATATCTTCCATATGGAGACCGGACTTTGCCCCTGCAGACAATATCTTGCACATGGAGACCGGACTTTGCCCTGCAGACAATATCTTCCATATGGAGACCAGACTTCGCCCCTGCAGACAATATCTTCCATATGGAGACCGGACTTTGCCCTGCAGACAACATCTTCCATATGAATATCTTCCATATGGAGACCGGTCTTTGCCCTACAGACAATATCTTCCATATGGTGACCAAACTTTGCCCTGCAGACAATATCTTCCATATGGAGACCGCGGACTGTGCCCTGCAGACAATATCTTCCATATGGAGACCGGACTTGGCCCTGCAGACAATATCTGCCATATGGAGACCGGACTTGGCCCTGCAGACAATATCTGCCATATGGAGACCGGACTTGCCCTGCAGACAATATCTTCCACATGGAGACCGGACTTTGCCCTGCAGACAATATCTGCCATATGGAGACCGGACTTGGCCCGATGACGTGTATCGATATCAGTGCAGCTTATCAGACACTCGAGTGTAGGAGCTGTCATCGTGTCCGCGGTTCTCTCATCACGCTCGACCATCAGGCTGATAAGGGGAGCAAGTGACGTCATGCCAAGTGAACCCGGTAATCATGTTACATTATTCATTGCAAGTTATAGTTAATTGTTTTCATTAGAGTTAATAGTTTTCATTACAGTTAATATTTGTATTGCAGTTAATTGTTTTCATTCCAGTTAATTGTTTTCATTGCAGTTAACTGTTTTCATTACAGTTAACTGTTTTCATTAGTTAATTGCTTTCACTGCAGTTAATTGTTTTCATTACAGTTAATTGTTTTCATTACAGTTAATTGTTTTCACTGCAGTTAATTGTTTTCATTACAGTAAATTGTTTTCATTACAGTAAATTGTTTTCACTACAGTTAATTGTTTTCATTACAGTTAAATGTTTTCATTACAGATATTTGTTTTCATTGCAATTAATTGTTTTGATTGCAGTTAATTGTTTTCATTACAGTTTATTGTTTTCATTACAGTTAATCAGTTAATTGTTTTCATTACAGTTAATTGTTTTCACTCCAGTTAATTGTTTTCATTACAGTTAATTGTTTTCACTACAGTTGAATGTTTTCACTACACTTGAAAAATGTTTTCATTACAGTTAAATGTTTTCACTACAGTTAATTGTTTTCACTGCAGTTTATTATTCTCATTACAGTTAATTGTTTTTATTGCAGTTAATTGTTTTCAATACAGTTCATTATTTTCATTACAGTTAATTGTTTTTATTCTTTATCATGCAGGATAATAAAAGGCAAGAGTTTGTTCACTATATTTCTATGTAACTCATCCTAATAATAAGCTATCACGGCTCCAGTATGACGCGGTTAAGCATGACAAGCATTTATCACCATTAAATAACACTATAACAATTAACACTAACGCAACAAACGCTCTATCTTCTTCCATTCAATTTCGATTTGTTGTGTTTTCTAAGAATAAACGATGTT
Organism: Hyalella azteca; assembly: GCF_000764305.2. NCBI lineage: Eukaryota > Metazoa > Arthropoda > Malacostraca > Amphipoda > Hyalellidae > Hyalella > Hyalella azteca. Next base: position 88,942 of record NW_025932603.1, read on the forward strand.
TTCTACTGACGCTATTCAATTTATTAACTAACAAATAAACATTTGCACAGATTGACGCTAATGAATATGAATTATTGACATTCAAATCACTCAGGATTGAGAGCGCGACTGAGTGAATGATATTATTTACGGAATTTCATTAATAAATCCAGTTTTATTTCTAAGGCATTAAATTAAGTATAATTTTGGGAAAAATAAGGCCGAAAATTACCCAAAAATAATCCTAAAATCCCGAAAATTACCCTAAAAATCCCCAAAATTTCTGGGAAAAGCGTTCATATTCCGTAACATGATTTGACATTCAATGAGCATTAAAAGTATTAATAGTAAGTAGTATTCACTGCTTATCAGTCGCAAAGTCTCAGAAAATAGAGAAAATATTAGGTGCATTTTATATAATAATATGAATAGTACTTTAGGTATTGAAAAAATTCTATCGATATTAAGGGCTTCCGGTGTTATAACGTGATATGTAAATGAAATACTTTTGAGTAATTAAAATAATAATGACTGAAACTTTATGTTAATGAAAAAAATTATAACCAACATATAAAATAAAATGGCAGCAATTATAGGGAATAAAATGGAAAATAAAATGGCGGCTATAATAGGAAATAAATTGGAAAACGAACTGACGGTAATAATAAAAATATATAAAATGGAAAATAAAATGGCGACAATAATTGAAATAATAATGAAAAAAAAGATTGCGGCCAATAATACCAATAATAATGTTAATCATAGAAATAGTGAATGCGTTATATGGCTAACGTACGCTCAACAGGCGTATTCCTTTGTATATACAGCGCCTTTTTTCCATAAATTAGAAAATGCGCTAAAAACCTGCTCCAATTTTTTACACCGAATACAGACGTGCTAACTACCAGCGTATATGTGCAGGCTATCGCTAACCCCAAGCTGTAGAGGGACGGCCGACCATACGGCGCCCAAATCCACCATACGGCGCACAAAAAACTATACGAGGCCGACCATACGGCACCCAAAACCCTACATGAAGCCAACTAAACTGCGCCCAAAACCCTACATATGGCCGACCATACTTCGTCTGGAACAATATAGTTGGCCGACCATACGCCGCCCAAAACCATATAAACGTGGCCATAGCCTTTCATTTTTCGCACAACCCTACATCTGACCGACCATATGGCGCCAAAAACCCTACATCTGGCCGACCATATGGCGCTTAAAACCCTACATCTGGCCGACCATATGGCGCTTAAAACCCTACATCTGGCCGACCATATGGCGCTTAAAACCCCTACATCTGGCCGACCATGTGGCGCCCAAAAACCTCGAAAGTGCCCTATATGGTCAGTCTAACCATCAGTTTTATATATTGTCAATCTAAAGACACATGTACTCCTGCGATGTACATTGCAGTGTAAACACAAAGTTAGCGGCGTACAATTCCGTGTTACTGCCGCGGGTTACAGCGTAGTACAGGCAGTACACTCAGTGTACTGCGTACCGCACCACTGCGCCGTCCCTGTCGATAAATGCGATATGTAAACAATTATGTAATGTGTGTGGAGAATATTTATTTAAAGTGTGGTAGTGTATGTGGAAATAAGTATGAGCTGGAACAATTTTGTGATGAAAATGAAGTGTAGTCTTTGAGCCAATGACCTCGAATTGAAATAAATATGACATAATATCATATAAATATGACATTATTATGACGTGAATATGATATTAATCGGATGCGAATGTGACATCAATATAACATCAATATGACATCAATATAACATCAATATAACATCAATATGACATCAATATGACGTCAATATATCAATATGACATGAATAATTAAGACATCAATATGACATGAACATGACATCTTTGATGTGCATATAAATTCGATTATGACTATTAACCAACTTATGTTTGCACAGGTTGTAAATTGTATGTTCAATTGAAGACCAAAGCGAGATTTTAATTACCAATTTTCTTTTTCGTTTTTCCAAAGAGTCGCTTGGCCAGCGTTGGTGAACAGAGAAGCAGGTTTCCGTACGAAGTTCATATAAATTGTTTAATCGTTTCGGGACTAAATAATTTATTTAACTAATCGGGAATTATTTAATATTTTTGACCTACCGTTAAACATTTATACCAATAAAACTCACCGCCAGGCTGATGGGAAAAACGATCAAGAAATTTCAAATTGAATTTCATTCTACAATCTGCAATCGAACTTGCATTAATCAAAGTATATGATATCTGAAAAACTATACTGAAAAGTATTAATAGGAGCTCAAGCGGTAATAATAATATAATAATAATAACTGTAATATATAATAATAATGTATAATAAAATAAAATTTTGAACGGCTTTGAGTGTAAATTTAAATAATAGTTTATATACATCTCTTCACTCTGAAGAATGGATGTGTCAATGTGTCTAAATAATGATACTCTGTCCATATGTATCTCTGATACGCCCATTTGCCGGGTCACAGTGTGTCAGGATGACCCGAAAAACGACAAACAGTGCCTCGTTATTTGGATTTAATTTACTCATTTATTTATTTGACTGTTCAATTAATAATTAATTTGACTGTTCAATTAAGTTTAATTAAATAATTAGTTCTTTGCTTCACTTGACACCGGTCGTGTTGGTGATGAGGATGGTGATGAGGGCGGGCTGGTGAGCAGTGATGGTGATGTTAATGCTCTCGTCTCTCATCACCCTCATCACTGGCATCGCCAACTGTGCTTCCTCAGGTGATGATGCAGGTAATGATGACTGTGGTGATGCATGCGATGATGCAGATGGTGATGTGGTAGAAGATACATCACCGCATCTCGAGGACAGCCTCAGCGCTGCAACTTGAACATCCTAAAAAAATTTGAATATTAATAATAAAATAATAAATAATAAAGAATAAAAAATAAATATTTACTCTCTTTCTGAGGGCAAACATCGATGTCTATTTAATACAATTAAACACTCAGAAAAATGTATTGGTTATATTATCCAAAAACATTTTCTCATCTAGAACAATGATATCTTTATATTTATTTAAGTTGGTGAATAGTTATAACGCTGGCAGAACGATTAAATAAAGCGATGAAACTATCAAAAGAAGTATCATTGCGGAATACAACAGGTAAAGCATCTTAGATAATATTTATATATATTGGTGTTCATGGACGCCGGAGCAAATGACTGTAAATAACAAAGTCAGAATGAATAATTATTGAATATATATTTTTTGAACTTTGGTCTACCTGAGACGAGGCTCTGACATGAACAGATGCAGATGCATCAGCTGCACCAAGGTTCATAGGCACGAGCAACACCGTGCGAGGTGCCAGGTACACTTCAGCTGACACTCCTGCATCTGGCAGCTGATCTGGCCTGATCGTGGGTGCCAGAAGCACGACTCGAGCTGACACGGGTGACATTCCTGCCTCAGTCCCTCGATGCATTGTCCTTTCTTCATTAGGCACCGTATCTTTTATTGTGATTTCTGCCTCTTCATTATATTCATTATTGTTGGGCATTGCAGCTTCTCGTTTTCTTCTAACTTGTGACGATAGATTTCTTTCATGGGTATCTACGATAAAACTTTCATTGTCAGCAACAAACGTTTTACTGATTGCTGGATTTCGATCAGAAGCTTCGAAAGCTTCAGGTTTTCCAAGATTTCCGTCTACGTCTGCATCTGATTTGCCAACGTCACTTGCATTTTTAAATTCAGCTGCTACAATATCTGTAACATTTTGCGTCGTTATAGGAGAAATTGTCCCGTCGTCAGCCAATGAAAAGGTGGAGAACGAAGACGCGTAGTTTTCTATTGAGAACTTTTCTAATGAGGCTTTTTTTAAGGCAGACTCGTGAGATCCGAGGGTTGCAGACGCGGGGCATTCCGGGGTGACTGAACTGTTGCGTAGAATCTTGCTATAGTAAAAGAAAAGATGAAAAGTAAAGAAGAAACGTAAAAAAGGGTAGAAAAGATAAAAATTCACTGTAAATTTAAAATGATGTTTCATTAACTGGCAATGTGACAGCAAATGATGGGTATTTGTAAATTTCTTATCATAACCTGGTGACAATTATCAGCCAAGTATTTTTTAATAATAAATATATACAATCATCCCCACATGTGATATATAACAATTAATTTAACCAATATTGTGTTATAATCTGTTTTCTTTATTTATGAAAGCAAACTAAAATGCACTCACGCGGCAGCCTGAATTACGGTATCAATCTCCGCCAAGTTCAGAACTGCTTTCTGTCGGAGGGTGGCCAGGAATTACATCAGACAAATGAATGGGTCACATTGTCCAAATAGTGACAAGCTATCATACCCACTGCAGCGTAAAGTGTAACGATATTTGGACAATGTCTCACTTATTTTCTGAAGGCGTGGTAATTCTTCCGGGTCAATCAGCGGAACGGTGCAAAGCTAATAAAATTCTGCATATTAATGCTAATATATTCGAATATAAACATATTCTATATTTATTCACTAGTTCTCATAAGTAGTATTAATTATAGAAAAATATTGATGAAAGCGATCTAATCATTAATTGATCAAACAAGGACCGATGTTGGAGAGATACATCTTTCAATGTCGTTCCTTGTCATATACATTCACATAATCAAATTTACTTGCTTATGATTTATAAAAAACTGATGGAAAATAAAATCTCATATTCATATAAATAATATTACAATATATATTGCCAATAATATTTCTAGCATATACTCTATATAAAAATTTATTTAACATCATATCATACCTGCGGCTGCACACAAGAAGGCGTAGTGTCATCGAGGGAAGACTCGTCCAATTCTTGGTGGCTCGCTCTTCTTTTCTTCACAGCTCCGCTCTTCATGCCCTCTTCTCTTCTCACCAGATCCTCTTCTCTCTTCCTCACCTCCTTCTCCCGCCTCTTCACCTCCATTTCTCTCTTCAGTATCGCCACTTCTCTCTTCACTCTCTCTTCCTCAGCTCGCCGCTCTTCAGAGCTCCTGCTCTGGTCGCCCCCAGCCTGCGCGCTGCCCTGCGGGAAACGGTTTATTGTTGAGGTTATTGTTGAATTATTAATTTATTAGTAAATGCCGTTATGTTGAATTATATTGTTGAATATAGTTTTTTTAATTTATTGTTGAATTCAGAATTTATTGTTGAATTTATCGTTGAATTCTGAATTTATTAGTAAATGCCGTCATGTTGAATTATATTGTTGAATATATTTTTTTTAATTTATTGTTGAATTCAAAATTCATTGTTGAATTTATCGTTGAATTGTGAATTCATTGTTAAATGTCGTTGTGTTGAACTCTATTGTTAAATGTCGTAGTGTTGAATTCTATTGTTGAATGTCGTTGTGATGAATTCTATTGTTGAATGTCGTTGTGTTGAATTCTATTGTTGAATGTCGTTGTATTGAATTCTATTGTTGAATGTCGTTGTGATGAATTCTATTGTTGAATGTCGTTGTGTTGAATTCTATTGTTGAATGTCGTTGTGTTGAATTCTATTGTTGAATGTCGTTGTGTTGAATTCTATTGTTGAATGACGTTGTGTTGAATTCTATTGTTGAATATTGTTTTGTTGAATTCTATTGTTGAATGACTTTTGTTGAATTTTATTTTTGAATATCGTACCGTTTAATATTTTTTTCGGCAACATTGTATCGTTGAATACTGTATTATCTATTATTGCTGCGTTGAATAATGTATTTTTGATTATTGAACGCTTGAAAATTGTATTGTTGAATGTTATAAATTCAAGGACATTTCACCATCATTATACGTCAGCCAGCTGTTATTATGCCCATTTGCCCTTAAAAAATATAACACCATAATATGGCAATAAAAAGAAATATAAGCCTAATAGTTGGTTATATAGCAAGCATGACTAATGTAGTAATATAAATAAGGAATAATCAGTGTTATAATTATCATTATAATGTAATGCGTCAAAATCGATTCTTACAGGAGTTGTGGTTGGAGAATGCGATTTATTAGCGCTGTTCACTGAACTTTGGTATAAATATACAATGACATTTGTCATGCTATCAGGACGCAATAAGAGCAGTTCCATCTTCAATATACAATAGTATTATTTTTAGTCTCGGTATTGAATATTTCTACTTAATATTTAAAAATATAATATCGCTATCTCTATCAGTTTAGTTTAGTATTAGCTATCCAAAATAACATTAGTTTCAATATAAATACTTATAGTCCTATAGCGTTCAACATGTAAGTACTTATATTGACTTATATAGTCAATCGAGTACTTGTAGTATGGTATAAGTACCTACAGTTTAAATTTAATCGAAAATTTAATATGGCATAGAAAAGTGGGTAGGTGGTGGAGGTGCCCGGGCTATTTTCATGCCCTGTTCACGCTGCAAGCTTGGCGCGGTGCCCTGTTTGTAGCGCCCCATGCCTTCCCCCAGTGGGGGAGGTGGGGGGAGTGGGTGTCTTGGGGGAAATTCTGTTATATGTACAGTGATGCCCACGCATGTCTGGGTGGTGGGTGCAACGTCATTTAAACGTAACAATTAACGTCTGGTTCTAGCATGTACTAGAAAATAGGTCTATATAAATCTTCTAGAAAAAAGACTTTTTTTCGAAAACCTCTAGAAGAAACCTCAAGAAGGCACCTCATAAAACAAGGATTATCTTACTTAAAACTTATGTAACGTCATCTATAAGTAACAATTAAAGTCGGATTCCAGCATTTAATTGAATAGACGTCTTAAAAACAAATTTAATCCCCATATATTAAAATAAATTAAGAGCGGCTACAACGAATTTTCAACAATTGCGTCATGCTTCACGTCAGTTTCACGTTGCGTCGCAGTTTTTCGTGTCCCAAAAATCCCACGTCTTTCTTTTTTCCCTAAATTGCGTCATCGCATTAAAGCTGCGATAATGCACGGAAATTCCACCGAGTTTTGAATTTTCTTTTCCCTCACAGCAACACCGCAGTCGCTGCCAAGAAATTCTTTGCTTTATTTAATTTTTAAATGCCAATTCAAGTCAATTGTGGCGCAACCGTGGGCACATGCAGATACCAATGTATATATTATATATATTTTAATGTACACTCAGAGACTGCAAATATGACGTCTATGTGTTCTATGAGTAAGAGGCTGTAAATATGACGTCTTTGTGTTCTAAGAGTAAGGGACTGAGATATTGTGAGCGCTGGCTGCTCTTGTTGTGAGGGATATTGTGAGGGCTGGCTGGTCTTGTTGCAGGGATATTGTGAGGGCTGGCTGGTCTTGTTGTGAGAGATATTGTGAGGGCTAGCTGGTCTTGTTGCTGGGGATAATGTGGACATTGATTTTTTGCAAATCCAATGCTTTTGGTTACAGTTATCGTTATTTGGTTATGTTGGTTACCAAGTTATGACTAAAAATATAAGAAATATTCCTTAATGTACAAACTGAAGCTGAATCTAAAACTCAACAATGTGAACCAAATCAACATTTTGCTTCATACATTCAATCGACTAAATTTAATGGTAAATATCAAAATGCTAATACAAAATACTGCCGCAGCAGCGCAGCGGCGAGCAATGCATATATCATACTGAGGGTAAAAGTACCTCATTCGAGGGGGTAGACGTACCTCTTTCGGTGGTGTCATGTACCTTTTTCGGGGAGACACACCATTTCTTGGAAGTTCACGTACCTCACTCAAGTACTTAAGATAACTCATTCTGGCACTGCAAGTACCTCTTACTGGTACGTCATGTACTTTTTTATGCAGGCTCACGTACCTCTTTCTGGTGGTCGAGCTTGAGCTGGTCAACGCACTTTCCCAGGTGCTTGAGCTGCCCCTCCAGTTGCTGACGCTGCAGTTTCTCCACAGCGATATCCTTTGCCAAGACTTTGAGCTCTTCTTCTAGCTGCTTCTTCTCTTTGTCGAGGTCTAGTATCCGCTCCTCTGCCGCCTCCTTCTCTTCTTTGATGCTCTTCAGCTGAGCCTCCAGCTTCCTGTTTTCTTTGGTGAGGAACTCTATTTTTCTCGGCAGGAAGTTGATAAGAGTTCGGCTCAAATGGTCACAGCTTTCATCCAAATCACCACTTGCAGCATCACTGGAATCAGTAATGATGGATGCTTCATTAGTTTCTGTGGCCCCTGCTAAATGTTGCGATGTCCCTTCTCCTAGAGAATCCAAGTTCTCATTCGCGCCACGTCGGTCCTCGGTGTGAGGTTCACCTGCTTCAGCTTCACTGACATACGCTGTGTCATATTCTTCAGACACGGGGCTGGATAAAACTGATTCCATGAGGGCTGTACGGTCGGCATCAGTGTAATACTCACCCTCTTCCTCACCATCATCATCGCCATCTTCGGCATTAACTTCTTCGCCTTGATCGTCCTCATCCGTACCCTCATCACCAGTTTCCATGACAAAGTCATCCAGTTCTTCCTCTTCGTCTGAGGATCCGAACTGCCGGTGTAAAGTGGACAGTCTGGAAGCAAGGAACAGACTTCTGGAAGTCGAAGCCAATAGTTTCTGGTATAGCAATGAACAGTGCTCCTCCAGCTGTTCCAGTCTATTGTGTCTAATATCTTCACCTCTGATGACCTCTAAAACCGTCTGTGTCATTTCAGCTTCCTCACCGATAATACCGTACTCCAGTCCCATCTCCAGCAGGAGGTCTACTGGAGGATCAAAAGTTTTAGTGTCCTCTGGATGGAGACACACGGCTTCGTCAGGCTCTTCTGGCTGCTTGGGTTCTTGCATGGAGACACTTTCCGACGATTCTTTACGTCTTTCACGCAGCATTTCCCGAATACTTGCGTATTCTTCTTCACTCTCCTGATTTTTCTGCCTGATCAGCTGCCACTGGGCACGGGAAGATTCCAGTTCTCGTCTCAGCTTCGTGAGAATATTTCGTTTTTGTTTGAGCTCATAACGCATTATGAGTTCGTCGTCATGAAGTTTTGCGTGTTGTTCTTTCAGGTCGGAGACAACAAGCCATGTTTGGTGGAGTGCGTCGGTCACACTCATCAATCTTGTTTCCTGCTGCACCACACGCTTCTGCAGCTCAACGTTCAGAGTATTTAACCTTTCGATTTCTGTCACTAAAGCTTTCTTTTCGTAAATCAAATCTCTCAGTTTTATGTACGTCTTACTGACACTCTTGCTCATCTCTTTATATTCGGCTGACGTTGGTAGAGGAACAGCAGCGTCATCTTCGGCTTCTTCTGGCCTCTGCTGCTGTTTAATTACATTTTGTTGTTCGGATTTCTCGAGTTGTTGGAAGAGAACCGCCAAGTTATTCAGTTGCAGCGACATCTGCTGGTTATCATTCAGGTACGTTTCGAGTTGATCTTTTAACCCGTGAATGACATCATCCTTATCGTCAATTATTTTCTCGCATTCCCGTAGACGTCTTTTAAGATCATGACATTGGCTGTCAGATACCTCAAGTTGGGCGGACTTATGGGCGATCATCCTAAGCATCTTGACGAAATCTTTGGACTTGGGCGTAGTTTCCCCTTTTCTGTCATTTTTAGCCGAACCTTCACCTTCTTTTTCCTCTACATCATCAGTTCCTATTTTAGTGGTTTGATCGAGTAACCCAACAGGTGTTACATCTACATCTGTTTCCGACTCACTGAGCTGGGTCTTCCTCTGGAACCAATTAGCGCTCACTTTATGGATGTTCGCTCTCAGAACTGCACACTGCTTCTCCTCATCAGCCAACCTCTTCTCCAAGCACCTGCAGTTAGGACATTCCATCCGGGTTTCTGCACCATGATTTGAAACAGACGACTCATCTAGGTTGACAACTCTAATGTTAGTTTCCACGTTGTTTTCGCTGGAGGTAACATCTTCACATTTTGTTGAGAGACCCACACTAAAATTTGAAAGAGATCTTTCGATTTCCTCCCCAGATCCTTCATTACTTTTGAAGTCTTTTTCTGTGTCATGGTTGCTACCACCACCACCGTGGTCCATCACTGTTGCTTGCGTGACACTACCATTAACATGACCATCTGAACTAACTCCAACCGCATTCAGCTCCACTCGGGCGCTGCCTCTGATGTTGTTGACTCCCTCATCACCCAAAGGTTCATCAACATCACTCATCACACGTTCTTGCACCACAGAAGCCACCTCATCGACACTGCTTGTGTGGTGAACGCTGGTTGTGTTCGACTCCATGTCTGCTTCTTCATTCCCTGATGACTTACCAGTACCAAGAGGATCATTCACGGGCATTTTCAGATATTATATTTTTTAATCTATTTAGTTGTGAATTATCAATTTTCATTCTAATATTATATTTTCATATCACTCGCGTCAACGTGGAATATATTTTCAGTTCTCGTGTCAATATAACATGTCTCTACGTAAATCACTTGATTATGTGATCTTAATGAATCTATATTGATAACCTAGTTAAAAACTAATCAAGTATTAACATATTAACGTTTTGTCGTCGTGAAAGATGATCTGTATAGAGAAGACGGCGAACTTTATTCACTTTCAACTCGTGAATAGAGTTTTATGGAAAGGATTTCAATTTCGACAAATGAACGGAAAAAATATAATTTCCTGCCTAATATATAAGTTTATTTTAAAAAATCTAATGTGATCACTCCCTATCAAGATAGATTTAAATCAAAAGCTTTTTTGTTACCCCTCGAATATGGACAAAACCCCCTTGAGCTTTTTTTCTGGCAAGCATGTATTTTAGTTTAATAATATCGTAAATGTTCAATCATAATTTTATGATCCCCAGCAAATATTATATAAATGTATTAATTACTCTTAAAATCTTAACTCAATGAATTAAATCATTCTCAATTACAGACGTAAGAACAAGGAATTTTATATGAATAACTGCTTATATTAAACAGAGGAAAATTCTAACTGAATAAGATAATCGCACATGGACAAGAATGTCTAAACGATGGTTTGGGAACACGTGACCTAAGTTCTCGTTAACAACTGTATATTGGATTACTTGTAAAAATAAATGATTAATTTATTACAAAATCCATTTTGTATGACTCTTTAATTCTTAATCCAGCATTGATATTGGAGTCGTTTTTTTGGCTGAATTATCTAATTTATTTGAATTGAAAGTATGTTTTTCATTTCATCTGATTTCTATAAATTATTCTTCAACATCAAATAATAATATTGAGGAAGGAATCGACGGAACTCGTAGCAGGATCGACCAAGCAAGAAACACACCCTCACTGCACTAGCGCCGAGAGCGCACTGAGCGGCAAGGTGAGGGCTGCGAGGGTAAGGCGGTGGACGACAACAGCGTTGCCAACCTTTCGTCGCTCCTTCCGCGAACCCAGGCCTTTTTTTTTGCATATTTTTTCAATTAGAGCACGTGTAGCGACGGCCTCATGTTTATAAACGCATTATGTGAATTACGCAGCATGTTTGCGGTCAACAAATGCGCCACAAAGAAGCATTGTGCGTCTTATTGCCACTGCCAGACGTATCGCTTAGAATTAGGAAAAAATATAGTTTTTTGCACGGGTTTAGAGGGTTCAAAATACACATACCATATTATATGATTTGCTATTATTGCTTTTTATTACTAAACGATTTTTCTGGCCCTGGGAATAAGACGCACAATGCTTATTCACAGTTCTTCATATTTAATTCATTATTCAAATAAATGATTTGATTTTACAAGTTCGTGAAATTGAATAACTTTTTCCCGTTTGATTTTTTCAGTCAATAGGATAAATTTTCCTTAATACCTAGAATGATACCGTCGTAGGAAATACTTAAGTAAAAAAGATAATAACTTAATAATGAAAAATTTAACATACCTAAAAGCATAATATAAAAAAAAACATACATAAAATCCCACCATGTAAATGGAGTTAATACATTGTAAATAAAGTGACAGCGGCTGTCACCCTCGGGACGTCGACCCTCAGAGGGTACGCGCTGGTGCGCACAAAGCCGAGCCTCAGGTGCGTTCTATCAGATTCTTTTATATATGTATTTACCTGTGTATTTATAAATATTATTGATAAAGAAGGTCATCGACCCAAAGACCATTTGTTAAAACTATATTTTTAGCCCATGCCACATGTGTATTGAATAAAGTAAACATTATTGAATCATTATAGTAAAAATATATGGACTGTGGCTCCAAAGCCGCGCTCCTTGCATTTGTGCGTTGACAAGCGAAAGAATATTTGTTTTAATCACACACACTTTGTATTATTGAAATGCATCGGTGAAAAGAAAACATTGCCGCTTTTGAGAAAAAATTTGAACATTGCAGTAATCGCGAGCAAATAATTAGCCTTTCTATCCACTCGTGTAACGGTTGAGCTGCTATAGCTTTACGGTTGAGCTGCTAGTTTTACGGTTGAGCTGCTAGTTTTACGGTTGAGCTGCTAGTTTTACAGTTATGATACTAGTTTTACGGTTAAGCTACTAGTTTTATACGGTTGAGCTGCTAAATTCTCGGCTGAGCTGCCAGTTTTACGGTTGAACTTTTAGTTTTACGGTTAAGCCGAAAGTGTTACGGTTAAGCTACAATTAAGTGTGACAATTTAGACATCCATTTAACTGTCAAGACACGGTTTGAAAGTTTAGCTATTATATTAATCATTTTTAACCATTCGTTTAAGTGATTAAACATTTGTTCAACTCTTCAACCACTATTAACGGTGTTCAGTAATTATTTTTAGTTTTTAACTGTCAATTAAGGTGGCTGTAATGTAAGAAACATCCCAAAACAATGTTGGTTTGTTCTCACGCTTGATCTAAGGAGCACCTCACGCTTGATTTAAGGACCTCACGCTTGATCTAAGGAGGACCTCACGCTTGATCTAAGGACCTCACGCTTGATCTAAGGAGGACCTCACGCTTGATCTAAGGAGGACCTCACGCTTGATCTAAGGAGGACCTCACGCTTGATCTAAGGAGCACCTCATGCTTGATCTAAGGAGGGCCTCACGCTTGATCTAAGGAGGGTCTCACGCTTGATCTAAGGAGGACCTCACGCTTGATCTAAGAGTGATGACCAATGTTTGATTTATGTTTGAGCTGTATAAGCACTTATTTATAACATTACATTCCAAACTTGTTTCCAAACTTGTTTTATTATGTTTTTTCCAATCACGCGCATGGGAATTGTATAGAAAGGTTCAATGGAGACAGAAAGATGACAATTTTATTGAATAACAACAATGAAATGAAGATTGTGACGTCAACAATGAGAACAGTAACAACAACAACTAAAAATAGGTGAGGGAGTTGAATTAACATTACTTTACCCTCACACGTCACCGTTAACACAATTACGGGGGATGATGCATTGCATAGTAACCTACCTTAAATTACGTACACCCTAAGTCCCCTCTGCTCCGTACTTGTGCCCCATCATAGATACTTCTGGGATCCCCTTCCCCTACCTAGAAAGTCACAGCAATATATTACCTAACAATAAATAGTATAATAAATACAAATAAATAGCTTATCAACTTAGGCGTTCAACAAGACTGAACCTTTTACCGTCTACATGATTTACTATCCTCGTTAGTAATTCAATAAAATCACTGAATCGTATACTTGGCCGGTGGAGAGTTCATATTAGAAGAGGTTACGATAAATCTAAAGCTTGATAACAACAAACTACATTCGCTAGTTCAATGTGCTCAGCTTTCATTTTATTTAATCTGTTTTAATATAGTTTACGGTACACAACATTATGTTGTTTTATGTAACTTGATTCAATCGGCAAACGTTAATTTGAGTTTGTGGTAGTAACATGGTAGCAAGAATCAATATAAAAAGCATACAGACTTCCAACACAACCTGCGCTGTTGTATATTACGACAATTTGTTCATCACGCATCGAATGTGTTAAGTTCGATTTGAAGTCTACCTTTTCTACCTTAAAGTCTACTAATCTAGGGTCCCTCATGGGGCTTGTAAGATAAGTAGCTGGATTCTCCCGACATTTCCTTCTTGTTAACTGGTTTTTGAGTTGAAACATAAACCTGGCTGGAACTCTGTGTTCGACCTAATTCATTTGCTGCCGAGTGAGTTTTATGGGGTGTACGATAGATATTTTCTCTTAAGTTTGCATCCGCATTAGTTGACTCTTCGCTAGCAACGTTAATTTTCTCGAAGTGGGTAGAAGTGCTGGACACGTGCAAAAGATTAGTGTTATCACCCGTTCTTATGGGTAGAAGTTTCGACTCGCCGTAAAGTTTTTGCTGGGTGGACTCATGTTTGTTCTGCGAAACTTGTTGAGTTTGTTGAGAAAGATTTTGGTTCTCTTTTGGAAGTGAGGGCTGGTTCAACTCTCGTGTAGGAGTTGTGTACGACGAGATAACTTGTGGTCGGTGAGACTTCTGTTTAGGCGGAAGACTTGGTTGTCTATGGTGTTGATGCTGCTGCTGTGCCGCGGGCTGATATGGCTGCCGTGTCGACATGTGAGGCTGTTGAAAAGAGGATGTTTGGTACTGTTCTCGGGTCGGTGGCCCTTTCAGGGGCGTGAGAGTTGGTTGAATTGGTTGACGAAGAGTTGTGTGATACAGTTGCTGGTGATGAAATTGAGTATTATGACTAGAGGGCCGGTAGTGTTGGTGTGATGGTCGGTAATGCTGCCGCGTAGTGTTATACCGTACTTGCCGAAGAGGAGGCATTTGGTAATGCGACGTTTCATTTTTCATCATTGATGCATCATATGGCCGCATTGTATAGTTACCTTTAGCTTCCTCGTCTTCAACGTCCTCCTCTTCTTCTTCTTCTTCGTAGCCATCTTCCTCGTCGTCATATTCTTCATCAGAGTCAGAACTGTACTTTTCTTCCAACAACTGCTTATGTTTGTTGTAGAACTCAAGGTATAATGCATATAAGGAGTTCTCAAAGTAACCATAATTTGGAATTAAGTCTTCGGCAGATTCTTCTACTGCTGCTTCAGCTTCACCATCCGAGCCAGTAGCATTATAGCTTGAAGTTTGTTCTATATCGCCTGCAGAATTGTAGCTTTCAGGTCTGCCGTACGAGCTATTCATAGTGCCGTACGAGCTCTCTGGTCTCTCATACGAGCTCTCTAGAGTGCTGTATGAGCTCACTGGTCTGCCGTACGAATCATAGTCTGTTTCGTATGAAAAGTAAGATTCGTTAGGTGGCACTCCGTACGTTAAATATTGGTGTCCCCAAGTTGGTCGTAGAATGAGGTCGACAAAACGATCCCACCAACTGTAAGTGAAGTAATCAGTGGCTACCACTCGGCGTACCCGCTTGTGACTCGAGCGGCGACTACCATCACTCACAGCACTTCGTTTCTCTCGTCGATAGTAGACTTGATTGTAGTCTTTAGTTTTGGGATAGCCTCTATCACGATACTCATTGGAGTGTCGGACAACTTCATACGACCCATATTGTTGAGAATCACCCAAGTATTTGTTGAATGAACTTTGTAAGTGGTTCGTCGCATCGTCCAATTCATCTTCATAATCCGCACCACCTTCCCTGCTGTCGGCTGCCTGGAGGGCCGCAAGAGTAGCAGGATCGGGCAAGAGGGTAACAGAAAGGACACCAAAGAGGCTACAGGCCACGCAGTAAGCGAGCATAAACATCATGTACTGCCACGAGCGCAGGATTTTGTTGTCGCTCAGGTAGGAGTTGGTGCCGAGGTAAGGTCTGATTTCCCCGTTGAGGAAATAGTGGCGGAATTGGTCTCCCCACGAAGTGGTGTTCACGTGTCCAATATCATCGTCGTTGTTATCTTTGGTTGCGTTTGTGGTTGGCTGGAAGAAAAAAAAGATGCGTAATCATAGTGATCGGAAAATAAATTACTGGGATTTGAAATTCAGGGTTGCCATAGATTGTAGTAGTTTCATTTTATTTTTATTTCGTCCACTTTTTCTCGGACCGATCACAGCATTGCAATGATTTGAAAGTTAAAGTACTGCCATGCCTAGAAATTTTATCCCAATCCTTGTCCTTATTTAAGCAAGACGGAAATAAAGCCTGAAACGCATCCTTATAAATTCCGTATCCTCTGACGAAGAAATTAGTCAGTAAAATAGGGAAAATAGATTGAAATTTGTTTTCAAAAAAAAAAAGCGTAAAGACGAGGTTACTTTTAGTTTCAGCGCATTCCTCATTCAGTCAACCTTGGTTAAGTCAAGTCGTGTAGAAGGAAATGAACACAATATTACAGCGAGGATACAGTGAAAATTAAGCACTTGCGTAAGAAATTTGAAGAAGAATACGTGCAGTTAATGTCTTTGGCTGAAAGTCTAAAATAAATGACTGAGGCCTGGCAATGTTGTTGGTGGGGAGACGGATGAATTTTGTGTTCTATGCTCCTAACAGCCGTGTTATTTAACTGAATCCTAACGTAAATTTGGGGGAAAATTTGAATTATATGTCGTGCAAATTGGAAATAAGAATGTTACCGAAAGAAGAGTACGTTACAGCAGGAGAAGTTGTCAATCTGTCAACGTATACATAAACTTATTATATTCCAAACCGGGTGCTTTAAAATAAAAGAATCATTTGAATAACTACGTGCAAATAATTAAGTCATATTGAATGTCTAGTTAAATAACTACGTGCTATAAGTTAGGTCAATTGAGCATCTAGATTAAGAAAACACGGGCCAAAATTCAGGCCATATTGAGCTAGTAAGTGCCATAAGTTTGTTCAAATTACGCTACAATGAAAATCACTACATTCATGAATCCCAAAAAATGTAGATTATCCTACAGTGACGTGATTGCCATTGTTCACATAACTACCTTGTGCGATATCTGCTGACGTCGGTGACCAGTTAGTCTCGGTAGCTCCTGTTGATCCATGTCGGGTTGACGGTCAATATTCCGCCAGTTTTGTAGAAAATCCTGCTGTAGACTTCAAGGTTGGATTTTAGGCAGACTTTCACATCAAATTTTCTGCTGACTCACAGGTAGAATTTTCTGCAGACTTCAAGGTAGAATTTTCTGCAGACTTGAATGTAGAATTTTTCACAGATTTCATGGTAGAGTTTTCTGCAGATTTCTGCAGAAACATTTCTAGATTTCTGCAGAAACATTTTCTTCTTGAAATTTTCCCGTAGGTTGCAGATGGGGCTTGGATAAATTCTTCTGCCGTTTTGACAGTTTGATTTAATAAACATTTTTAAAGTTATATGTCTGATTTTATCTATGAGTGATATGTCTACGCTAACGAAACTTAAGCATCAGAATATATAACACTTGGAAAGAGTTGTGGCATTGTGATATTCACTCAGTTGAGTAAAGATTTTCTAGGGCATTTAATGCTCCTTGGCGTATTTTTACCATACTAAAAAAGTTTCGGAATTCAATTCCGAAATAGTTTCGAAATTGAAGCATTCTTGCTATTATGTTTTTTTAATGTATATGTGTTTGCTTCTATGGGCATCTTTTACTGTATTTCGTCGAAAAAAAAAATTGTAATTTTAAATAATGCGAGTTTCCCGATTCCAGCTTGAGGTGTAGTATTATAAGACCAGGTGGGGACGAGCAATGCTGGGGAAGATGGGCATCCTTCAGAAGTATCATGTGGGTTCTCACGAAGAGGAAAAGCAGAGGGGAAACTTGGGCAGGCGTGGGGAGCTCCTCTAGTTGATGAACCGGTTGGCCGCTACGATGTACGAGTGAAGAGTCTTCGCGTAGTGGGTGAGCCTGGGGCTCTGGGGAGAGGACACCATATTAGGAGGAAGATTCCTAAAGTTGCAGATAGGACGCATGTAGGGTGCTCCTGCGAGTGATGGCTGACCATATGATGAGTAATGTTATTATGCAATCTGTTACTATGAGGAATCTCCCAATACGGAGGAACTGCTACCCATTAACAAAACTTTGTGAAAGGAGCAAGCTGACTCAAGTGAAAGATAACCTAACTAGGCAAGCTAACTCTAAAGTGAATCACAACAAAAGAGGCCAACCCTAAAGGAAGTAATTATAACTGGTGAAGCTGGTCTACAAGGAGTCATTCTACGCATAAGATCGAGTCAAAAAGAGATTCATTCTACGTAGGGAAGCTGATAAATAAAGGAGTCATTCCCCACTTGGGAGGCGGTTCTGACTATGCGGGGAGTTGACTACAAAAGGAGTCATTCTACACAGGAATGCTGACCCTACAGTGAGTCATTCGAAGAAGAGAAGCTAGCCAAATGTTAAAGTAAGAAGACCCTACAGAGGACCATCTAAAGGTGGGGAGCAGTAGTTCTTTCATGGTAGTTATAAGATGGTTTAAAGTTAATCGAATGTTTGGTTGTCATATCATGGTAAGAATATAATCTAGCGCCAAGTATCTGATCTAGTAGCATTTGGTTGCCAGCCCAGCCAAACCAGAGCATTTGCGACCACAGCGAAACCATAGTGTTTGCTAGCAAAAAAAAATACCATAGTACTTGCTACCACAAGAATCCCATTGCAACTGATACTATACCCGAAGAACCAACTTACCAGCATGACAAAATACTTCAGGCCTCTCCGTGAAAAAAGCTGAAGAAGTATATTATCAGAGACATAATTAGGTGGTCAACAGCTATCCCAGCAGGTCTAAGCCTGGTACTGGATAAAATTAGTCGAATCATCTACCTGGTACTGAATGCATCTTTCCCAATCATCTGCCTGGTAGCCATTGGATACATCTAATACATCTAGTCCAATCATCTGTAACTTATACTCACGTTTTAGTCAACCTTCCTTTGCTTCACCTGCCCAGTGCCTATTCCATAACTACCAATTAACTATTCTCTTATATTTACATTGTCTATCTCTGAACCATTCACACCAATCACTGTCACCCTTCGCCCCAACCTAATCTAATTAATGATTTGGTAACTCCTTACGGTGCCATCCTCCACTCCAGTTCCCCCAAACCCACTGAACGACGGCATCCATTCCTTCCCCCTTTTCCATCTCTACTATTGCTGGCACCACGCTTCGTGCAAATACTCAAGCTTCCACTCATGTCCCACTCAACAACTATTTTGCGGGCTTGACAAAAGTTGAATGTAGACCCGACCCTGCATCTAGGGTCTAGGGGGAAGCTCGTGAAACAGCCGTTCTACGTATGTTCGCTTTGGCCTGGCTTGTATGCAGCCGTTAAGTACCTTGTAAGCTATTTACGACTAGGCCTCGGTTAGCTCTTTCATACTTCCATGTTACATATAAACTCGTAAAAGAGATTCGAACAAGAAATTTATTTCGAGCGGGCGGTAGCAACTCTTAGGTAGAAGGCTAGGCATTATCCTATTTTTTTGGGTCTCTGCAAGTCTTCTCGTCTCGAGTCCCCTCTCTTCTAAGCTTCACACCGACTCATCTGCCACACACCTGCCTCACTACATCCACCTGTCCCTACTCCACTGACCTGTGCCCACTCACCCACCTGCTACCACTCCATCCACTTATCATACTTCGCCCACCTACCCCCACTCCACCAACCATTTCCACTCTACCTTCCTGCCGACTCCAAACTCCTGCTCACGCTAAACCCCTGCCCACTCCAGACTCCTGCCCACCCCGCCCACCTGCTCGATGAAGTTCACCACGAGATCAGACTCGAAGTCGGTGACGGCATTTCTGGCGGTGCCGGCGGACCCGCGGCGGGTGGAGGGCGCCACGAAGTACTGCATGAGGTTCTCCACCAGCGACCTGATCATGCCCTGCCAGTCCATCTCCGAGATCTCGGACACGTTCTGCATGATGCCGCTGAAGTAACCTCCACCACCTCCCTCCTGCGGGGGGTAATGGGTTAGTGATGCATGATGCCGCTGAAGTAACCTCCTATTGTATGTCCTATTGTACATGTATTGTACAATGTAATTCCTATTGTACATGTATTGTACCATGTATATTCTATTCTACTTATATCGTCCTATGAAAGAACCATACATATACATTCATTATTACAATACATTAAAATAGAGTTATCACTTCATGATAAATCATTAACCTCTCGAATAAATGATAATTTTCCGGGGTCCATCCCAATGTTCAATTATGTTACTTCATATAAATTTATTGAGTTTCTATTGCTATCTAGAATGAGTTGTCCTATCTAGCCGATCTACGGCACTACAGCGATGTCAGCTCGCTCAGCAGCGGTGATCTAGATCCTAGATGCCGTTACATAAGCGAACTTGACGCACGCACAACCGGTATTAGATACTATAACGGTTATCTAAACATCGACAGTGAATTGATTATAAATACAAGTGCCGTTACATAGGCGAACGCACGCACAACCGGTATTAGATATCAACGGTTATCTAAACATCAACAGTGAATTGATTATAAATACAAGTGCAACTTTAAATTTGATACAGCGATGATTGAAATCTCAACGATGATCTAGGCCTCAACGGTGATCCTGACACCTGTTGTGCTGTTCAACGGTCTTGCAGCTGACAGTCCTGCAACGGTACTGCAGCTGACCAACGGTTGAGACAAGCGCTGCCAAAATGTATATATAAATACAATATATATATTGTATAAAGAGATATTGGTTTCATTGAAGACCAGACAGTATTTCTCAGTGACAATTTTCTTATTGTTTTCTCTATTCGGCGCATTAGGCTCTTGATATGAACTGAAAAGTCAAATATCAGGCTTCCAGGGGACATTTTATTATAATTTTACGACGTTTCGAATGCAACTTCATTCATTATCAAGTAGAGGACGAGTTTCGCAACAACTGAATTTGAAATTTTTAAATGACGTTATAGTACATACATAGGTATTATGGATACAGATTGGAATCAAAGCTTAAATTACGAAAACAGTTTTAACGTCCTGACAAATACGGTAGTTTGCAAATTAATAGCTGGAGACTCCTGCTTGATGATGAGAGCCTCAGCTAGACATTAGCAGTCTCCAGCTATTAATTTACAAACTACCGGAGTTGTCAGGACGTTGAAACTGTTCTCGTAATTTAAGCTTTGATCTCAATCTGTATCCATAATACTTATGTTTTTACAAATGTCATTCAAAATTCAAGTGTTGCAAAATTTTCCCCTACTTGATAATGAATGAAGTCGCATTCGAAACGTCGTAAAATTATAATAAAATGTCCCTTGGAAGCCTGATATTTGAGTTTTCAATTCCTAATAGAAGGCAAATGCACCGAATGGTGAAAAACAATAAGAAAATTGTCAATAAGAAGCTCTCTGGTCTTTAATGCTTCAATGAAACCTGCATTGAAGACCAACTTGTGCCTAACTACACCAATATGTATATCAATATAAACGATATATTTAGCTAACCAACTGCACCACAACTCTTCAGCGCCATCACAACAGCTTTGTACTCATCGTGTGGTGATACAATGCTGCAGATCGTAGTTATCACCAGCATTTTTAGTCTATTGACGGCGGCGACTCAAGTTCTGTTTGTGCTGAGTGGTGACTCGTGTATAATCGAGTGTAGCTTCTACTATCTCATGCTTGTCCTTCTGAACCCTCTCCCTGAACCCTCTACCTGAACCCTCCCTCTGAACCCTCCCACTGAACCCTCACTATGAACAATAACTCTGAAGCCTCTCCCTGAATCGTCCTTCTGAACCATCACTCTGTGAACCCTCCCTCTGAACACTACCTCTTAACCCGCCCTCTGAACCCTCCCCTCCCCGTGACCCGGACGCGCGGGGCTGGCGGATGTCTTCACTTTCTACGCGCCAACTTTCCTCCAGTCGCGGCTGGTATCCTATCTACGACCAGGAAATACTCCCCCCCAATTAATCCCGCGTTACTTTTAAATCCGGGTAAGAATAGCATTGTGGATGTGGTGGCGATTGAGTCGGCCCAAGCGGACGAGAGTTGACTTAAAAAGCAGGTAGGAATTCCATTACAGGCATGAGCAAGAGTTTGCCAGAGAAAGAAGAGAAAGGTATGCTACCATAATAGGTAGGAATAACATTACGAATTGCACGTTTAAGCGCTAACACTGGTAGGGCAAGTTTACTAGTAAATTTAGGTAGGAATAATATTACAAATTATAAGAGTAATGTGGTGTTTTTTTCGGGGTAAGTTAAATTTCCAGATCAGGTAGGAATATGTTAAAAATAATTCAATATATTCAATTCAATTCATATTCAATAATTCAACATATGTTAAAAATAATTCAGATGCTTATATAAGAAAAGAGGAAATGTCTTTGGCTGCGGTAATGTCATTCAGGTAAGAATAGCATTACAATACGAGCATAATATATTAGGCGGTGAATTGATAGCTGGTAATGTCCCGTAAGAACTATAATTTACGAAAAATAATTGCCGGTTCTTCATATCGATTTCTCGCTTTCTTTCCATGGGATAATTAGAACGTAATTGTCAGGTGGAAAGTTGAGCGCTTGATAGCACTTTCTCAACTAGGGTATCCAGGATACGGATACTGTCTCGTACTCTAGTGAGTATCCAGGATACGGATACTGGTCTCGTACTCTAGTGAGTATCCAGGATACGGATACTGGTCTCGTACTCTAGTGAGTATCCAGGATACGGATACTGGTCTCGTACTCTAATGAGTATCCAGGATACGGCTACTAGCTGTCTCGAACTTTAGTGAGTATCCAGGATACGGATACTGGTCTCGTACCCTAATGAGTATCTTTCTAATCTATTATACATTCAGGAGAAAGTTTAACTGTGTGTTAGTTTATATATTTATTTGTGTGCGTGTGTTCGTGTGCTGTGCGTCTGGCGCAGTAATACAGTATACAGGGGCTGTTGGGTGTGTATACAGGATAGATATAGCGTCTCTGGATATTACCTGGATATTGTATTTGGAAACGAATTAATTTTTTCATGTTATAATAAAACTTATTGTTATAATTTATCATTATTCCTTATTATAATTTTTTGTGATATAATTTTTTATATTTTGCTCCACAAATGTAAGATTTAAGTTTTATTCAAACTTGTGAACGAAATTTCACTTAGAATTGCGTGCTTAGGTGGATTTAAACGGAACTTTTGCTTATTTATATTACTTTAGTTAAAAAATTAGCTATCGTTACTGATATCTAGAAATTAACCGTGCACTCCGTATCATGGCTACATTAACCGTGCACTCCGTATCATCGCGTGTGTCCACTGAGAAAAATGGTCAGAATTTTGTCCGAATTGCGATGCACTTCTCGCCCTGTCGGGTCACCCTGATCCAGTCAAAGCATAGGGGCGTATCAGTGCTACGTGCAGAAAATGTGTCACTATTTTGGACAACAATTTGACCCTCTAATTTTCCTGAGAGCGCATTCGTGTTCAACAATACGCAGCCTGAGACCAATTCCCCACCCCCTTCACGCATTCGTGAGGGGGGTGGGGGGGGTTCAGTTTCGTGGACTAACGGCAGTTTCGTCGACTCATCCTCCTCCGTTCACACGCACAGCTGGCGAAAGCCACGAATGAACGTGCGTGATCAATCAGGGCCGATGCCTGCGCGATATCTGGATTAGTGATTCATTTATCAGGCGGCCCCTCATTCACGAAGAGATCCCTCATTCACGACGAGATCCCTCATTCACGAAGAGGTCCCTCATTCACGACGAGATCCCTCATTCACGAAGAGGTCCCTCATTCACGAAGAGATCCCTCATTCACGAAGAGGTCCCTCATTCACGAAGAGATCTCTCATTCACGAAGAGATCCCTCATTCACGAAGAGATCCCTCATTCACGAAGAGGTCCCTCATTCACGAAGAGGTCCCTCATTCACCCACAGATCTTTCTTCAATCTTCACGTCTACCTTCAATTATTATAGGCACGTATGCTGTGCGGGTGAAAGTTCAATTATTATCTTCGTGGTAAGATTTTTTTCATTAAAAATCCGTGCAAATTTCTAACCTATTTTATGTGGGGCTCGCAAAAGTTGCCGGTCATCGTGCGAACTTTCCTAACCTTTGTCAAGTTCGGCCAATAGAAAGTTCAGTTACAAGAAGCCAATCACTGCATAACGGCTCCAAAAATTAGCTCCAGGAACGAATAATGGATGTTGAAACTTTCGAAGTTTCGAAATTTTGTAGTGTGAATTTTTTTAAGGAATGAAAAGTGTTTTGAACCATCAATGAAAATTGGTGTGGTGGATTTCGAATGATGTTAGGAAATATTTGTTACTATGATATATCTGTTGAATTGTAACTTTAAACGTATCTTGAACCTAACCATAATAACACTATAAATTATTTTGCTATATGGCTATGAATTCTCATGTTAATATCCTGCACAACCTCGGAAATTGAGATTTAGATTTACAGTGAAAGTCTGCGAATAAAAATGTTCTACTACATGTAAAATATCAATTAAACATTTTCACTGAATTTACCCACAAAGGGAAAACATAAATGTTACAATTATGAAAAAAGCTTGCAGCTTAAATCAGCTTTACCCAGGATTAATAACCATCAAAACTTGAGATAAGTTAACCCGAAAACCGTTATTTCCAATTCAGTTTTTCCGATTTCGTATTGTAGCTATATATATAGCTTCGTAGTTACAGTAATAAAAGTTACTGCTAGTGACGTTAGTGTTGCAAGTGACGCTAGTGTTGCTAGTGACGCTAGTGTTGCTAGTGTCGCTAGTGACGCTAGTGTTGCTAGTGTTGCTCGTGACGCTAGTGACGCTAGCGTTGCTAGTGACGCTAGTGACGCTAGTGTTGCTAGTGACGCTAGTGTTGCTAGTGACGCTAGTGATGCTAGTGACTCACGGAGATCTCGTTGTTGAACTGCGCGGTGACGTTTGTTGCCACCAACACCAGCACCAGCAGGGAGAAGATGTTGCGGTTTGCCATTTTGATCTGAAGACAAAATAAAACTTAGCGTTATTATTGATTATTATCAATGTCGTTATATCATGTCATCATAATTAGAAGTTGATTGATCCTATAGATAATTAATATTTAAATAATAATCTAATTACAAATTGATGAATTATTAATTAATCAATACGGTATAAATTAATCAGTAAATTAATTATTCATTATTAATTGATTTAAAGATTAATTACAATAAAAAACGTTGGAATTATACAAATTGTTTTTTACTAGAATTAATAAATGACATTGATTATTGATATGATATTGAATGATTAAGATGTTTTTTACATTGCTTGATATGCTATAATAATAATAATAATAATAATAATAATAATAATAATAATAATATAATATAATAATATATAACATTGATTGATATGCTTTAGCGTGTAAGTTGGCGCGTTGATGAGTACATTAATTTCTCCTTCTACAGCCCAATAATAAACTATTTGCTCTCATCAAGCTTGATTTAATTACATTTAATTAACAATTCTGTAAATACGCAGGATATTCGCGTACATTTAACGCGCCGTTATGCGCACAGCTGCTCGAGCGTCGCGCACGACGCGCGGACGAACAAATACGCGCGGCCTACAGCAGCCTGACCTGGACTTGGGCTAACGGTGCTGCTGCTGCTGCTGCACTAGCAGCACTAGCAGCAGCAATAGCAGCAGCACTAGCAGCAGCACTAGCAGCACTAGCAGCAGCACTAGCAGCAGCACTAGCAGCACTAGCAGCAGCACCAGTAGCATCAGCAGCACTAGCAGCAGCAGCACTAGCAGCAGCACTAGCAGCATATTTTCTCCAGCACGTAGCACCACCGGTTCCCCATCAATGTTTTGTCAGAGTTTCTCTTGTGACGTAAAATGCAGGGCATTTTTTTCGAGTCCAGACGCCAAATTTTTTTTGTGCCACTGACGCCAATCTACTGCTGCACCAGTTTCCTCTAACGCTTCTTTATTATTATCATTATTTATTATTATTATTATTATTATCATTATTATTATTATTATTACTTCCTATCATTCTCGTCACTTCTTCTGAATGGAGAATTCTCTTTTTTTAATATACTTAATTAGATTAGATATTAGATTAGTCAAAAATAATTGCAACGAAGCCGTACTGGCAATATTGTAATAGTCTATGCGTAAAAGTTATACTCTACATACTCGAGTGTAGGTTATAAATGTACAGTTATAGGTTATAATTAAACTATTATAGGATATGCCTGAAAATCTTTGCACTTTTTGCTGCTCTTCCCTAATATTGATGCTTCTAATCTGCACAATTAAACAGAATAATTGCTTTATCGACATTATCATTAACTATCATTCTTAATGCACGTAATTTGTCTTTATAATATAGACATATAGGTAATGGTATTATATAGGCAACGTCGAGCTTTCTCAGCATTTCCATGTATTTTCCAGGATTTTGTCCTTTTTGAGCACTTCTTTTATCTTATAAGCATTCCTCATCATTCATCTGAATTTGTCAGCATTTTCATCATTCCCTCAGCATTTATGAACTGTTGAGTAACGATAGGACTCATTGTTCAACTAAGTTATGCTGTTTAAAGCAACAATATTCATATTAATCAACATCAACAAGATCTCCCTGATTATAACCCAGGCTTCGAAGATTATTCATAAATTAAACTGAATTTATAATTTATTTTCCTGGGTGATTTTGATCCTCTGGGGAAATTTTTCATGTTTTTGGTCTACTTGCCACGATGGACATCTTATTTTTATGTGAATAAGTTCTTGACATTATGGGTTTTTATGGATTCTTTTTATTAACAACCATTCGTTGTTCATTTATTTTTATTTGAATGATGTGTTGAAATTTAGATTCATCATCAATTTTATTTGTCCATTTTTAACTGACGAGGAGTAAAAATAGCAGAATTTTTCCTTTTACCGAGCAATTTTTATTCAATCATTATTGTCTTTTCTCTATTTCCACCTATTTCAGTGAATCTTTGTTATAATAAGCGATTTATTTTTTACTAATAATTTATTATTTGAATAAGTGCTGGAATTTCATATGTTTTAAAGCTTAAAATTCCATGTAAAAATGACAATTTTAGTTACAATATCAATTTTAATTGGAATTGTTAATTTTCAAACATGGTTCTAAACATTAATTTTTACTTTCAAGATAATTAACAGGAAAATGTTTTATGTTTTTAATTTTACTGACGCGAAATTAATTGGTGAAAACATCTTTTGAATTTTATCTGTCCAATTTTGCAACTGTAATTTGATAAAAAATATATATACTTTTAGTACTTGAAAAAGTGCTTCCGATGTGTAACTATTAAGTGCATCTCAAGAAGCGACTATATATATTTTTACATATAAGCTTTGTACAAAGTATATATTACTTATTACAACCCGAAGAGACAACCGTACCTGTTGTATAACGCAAGGCGACAGCGACGCAGGTCTTCACTCAACGACGGACGGGGTCCAACTGAACGCGGTTGCCGGTTGCCGCGGGTTAAGAAAGTGTCGACTTTCTAACCCCGGGGTCCGGGGGTGAGGGAGGGGGCAGGTGGGGGACATCTAACCTCAATCCGGAGATCCGTGGTCCAGCTTTAAGTGACTGGGGGTTGAGTGACGCAACCCCCAACCCCATCATCTCCTCCCCGTAATCCCCCCGCACTGGGGTTGAGGATATGAATGACTCCGGTTGAGAATTTCCTTTATAAATTCCAAGATATTACCAAGAAAAAATTCGCGGATATGGATATTGCGTTAGAAATTCCGAAATATTATATAAACTTCCCGGATATGGATTTTGTGTTAAAAATTGCAAGCTATTAAAAAAATTAACGAAATGGAAATTGTGTTAGAAAATCCAGGATATAAAAAATTTGCTGAGATGGATATTGTGTTAGAAATTCCAAGATATTTAAAAAAATGCGAATATGGACATTGTGTTAGAAATTCCATGATATTTTAAAAACTACGGATATGGATATTATTTTAAGAATTGCAGGATATTAAAAAAAATTGCGGATATGGACACTGTGTTAGAAATTCAAAGATATTTAAATTATTTGCTGGCATGGATATTTTGTTAGAAATTTCAAGATATTTAAAGAAACTCACGGACACGGACATTGTTTTAGGAAATCGAAGATATTTAAAAAAATGTGCCTTTTAGAAAAAAATTGTATCCACGTTTATAAAAAAATTGCGGATACGGATATTGTATTAGAATATTAATTATAAGTTTTAATAAACTGTTAGGCCCAGTTAACAGCAAACAGGTAATTAGCACAAATACAATGTTTACCTCTGTTCGCAGCGCGTTAACAGCAAACAGGAGCTCGAGGAGACCCCGGCTCTTGCTTTCTGTTTGAGCTTCCCAAGCGGGGAATGAAAGCTAAGCTGTGAGTCATGCCTTTCCGGTGCTGCTTTTTCTCCATGCCACAGCACATGCCACAGCACTGCATGCCACAGCACTGCATGCCACAGCACTGCATGCCACAGCACTGCATGCAACAGCACTGCATGCCACAGCACTGCATGCCACTGCACTGCATGCCACAGCACTGCATGCCACAGCATGCCACAGCACTGCATGTCACAGCACTGCATGCCACAGCACTGCATGCCACAGCACTGCATGCCACAGCACTGCATGCCACAGCACTGCATGCCACAGCACTGCATGCCACAGCACTGCATGCAACAGCACTGCATGCTCAGCACTGCATGCCACAGCACTGCATGCCACAGCACTGCATGCCGCAGCACTGCATGTCACAGCACTGCATGCCACAGCACATGCCACAGCACTGCATGCCACAGCACTGCATCTGCATTTCACAGCACTGCATGCAACAGCACTGCATTTCACAGCACTGCATGCAACAGCACTGCATGCCACAGCACTGCATGCCTTAAACAAATCCTAATGGAAGCATCATACGGAATTCTCATATAAATTTTATCGTCGTTATACTTATTCATCGTATACTTTACCCCATTACCAGTGAATGCCCTTGCGAATCACAATTCACTAGGTCAGTTTTTTTTCTTTACCGAATAACGATTTTCAAGAATTATTCATAGGCCAAAACGATGATAAGGCTTGCTTGCTCGCTGCTATTATCCATTGAAAAAATAAGAAATTAATAGCAAAACAGGGTAATTTACTAATAAACATTGCTACTATTACTAATTAACAGAATCACCGAAATATTAGTGTCATGTCAAAATTGCCGAGTAAATTTTTAGTCTCTGCTCAAATATTTCGTTCCTTGCGCAAAAAAGAAAACGAATTTGTTCCAGGGCTAACTTCATTATAGGCGCAGTCCGGATACACTTTAATAGTTTGGTAAATTTTTTAAAGCCTTCATTTGTAAGTAATGACTTAACACCAATAACTAGTGATAAATATGAATGTCAAAGATGCAAAAGATGAATTGTTGAAATTTTAGGGAGTTGTCGATGAATATTTATCAACCATTCGTGTTGTCCATCCCCAAATTAAGGCAAATTAAATACATATATCATATCATATCATAACACCCCGTATCATATCATATAATTTTATAGCATATCAAATCATACAATTTTATATCATATAGTGATGTCGGCGCCGAGGAATTGGCCGGATGTGGCCTGTCGCCGATTCTTGTACTTTTCGTGACTTGTCTACTTAAGAGATCTAACAACAGGTCCTTCGACCAGATCATTTACAAACTGACGATAGTTTGAAATAGCTACTAGACTTCCACCGAGTTCGATATGGTGCTAGGCATTTCAAGTCTGAACATATATTTATCCATTGCTTAGTCTAGTCTGTTCTTGAACTCGTTCATACTAGGAGCGCCAACGATGAAATCAGGGAGGCTGTTCCACATGTCGGTGACTCGAAGCGAGAAGAAATGTTGTCGCGTGGATGAGTTGCAACGCTGTGTTTTTAGTTTATAGCCGTGGCCCCTGGTGTTGGTTCTTGTTTCATCTGTACACGAGTGTACACGAAACCTTCAATGATGTCCCCATACAGACTTGGATTACACACACCTGGAACCGTAACAACCTTCTTCTCAATCATACTAGCAGCCGGTAATGCACTATTAACCTAATAGTTTTTTTTTACTATTGTGGTCATTTTTCCAAGTTGCTAGACTCAATCGAATTTCTGTCAGCAACTACTGAAAATACAACTATATATTCCGGAGAATACATCTTTTCGGTGGGTAACATAACAAGTCATATCAATGGGCGAAGCGCCGTTGGCAAGCCAGTCTTTGAGATGGCAGACGACCTGTTAGTTCATTGCTAATCGCGGTAATCCGCTTATCAAGCTTAAATTTAATATTTAATTTGGGTTTTACTTGGCTAATAAAATCGGTTTCTATTAGCAAATGTTTATGAATGTTTAATGTGCTTTTAACTAACACTGCTAACATTCGTATAACAATTTTCTTACGTTACTTCCACCATCAAATGACACGATTTTAGATCTTCTGTGAACAAGGCACGAAAAGGAAACGAATCGGCGACAGGCCACATCAGGCCTACACTCCAGCGCCGAGATCACTATGATATGTCATGTTATCATTTCCATTCATTGACATGTTTCTAAGTCCGATTCTGAACGGTGAGAAATTGGAGCCAGAAACGGTCTAATGAAGAATGCAGTAGTCTACGTTCAAGTATTCTTTTTGACGTAGATCTTGATGATGTGAAATCAGGCATGAATCCTGCTAATCAATTTTAACTAAAGAGAAAGATTTGTTAAATTTCCATTAGAACTTTTTGAAAATTATAACTACTGTATGATATTTTAGCGCATTTTCTCATCTGTGGAAAAAATGCGCTATTGTGCTCGCCATGTCCGTCCGTCCGTGACTTCATGTGACAGAGAAAATGCGCTCTCTGTCACCCACTGCAGTTAGTACTGATCTATTTTTTCAATGTGTGATTTGATGTCGATTTCCCCATGTATGGATAGCATCAGATCAATTCGGCTACGATATAAAAGTGTATCGCATTACTGTGCCAATTTTACCCATACATTTCGCCCATATCATTGTGAATATTGCCTCCTTTTAATTTCTTTCATTATCCACTTGGTACGAAAGAATCGGTCTAGTCCAACTTTTTACATTGCAGGTGCATTCGTGTCTACTGATAACTTCTTAGTTACTCATCGAAATGAGTGATTTAGGGAATCTTTCATGAATTGTTCAGTATTTTTTAGTATCTGTCAAAATCCCTTCCTAAATTTGGTCTGAAGACTGTCCGATCTTTTTTATATTTTTGAACGCCGTCTAAGAGGTTGCAACTGATTGCATCTCGAGGCGGCGTATCTATGAGAAAATAGATGAAATATCAATTCTGCAGGTCATAGTGTGATAACCGAAATTTTAATTCACTTTCATGGGAAAACTGCCCAAATTAAAAAAAAACAGTAATACTGGTGATTGGCTATGTTTCCGATTATTTATTTTCATGAAATTAAATTCTCGACTAACTATATAAATGCTCCGTTATTTTGGAACAGAAATAAGTCCCATAAGATGACCTAACAATTTTGCCATCCATAGTGCTGAAAATTTCCCTCGATATGATGTAGTATTTGAATAATTTTCTGAAAAACCTAATTTTGGATTTATTTATAGTGAATTCCTACCTTGAAATCTTTAAATGAATTCGAGATCTAATTCATCGAACACATATGACCCGCACATGTTGCCTGAACAATCGCTTTGCTATTTATTTCAATTAAATTATCCAATACCTATGCGTATTATTTGAGAGCAGTAATCAATGAGCTATAGGCACTTCAAATGCCGCGAATATGTTTGGCGCTATAAAGTGAGCTATCCCATCACAGTTAACATAAGGAATAATTACTCAAAAAAGCATTAACTACTCAAACTCATGAGTTTTGATAACGAATTACCGTAAAATCTAAATCACCTGGCACGAATGCACCTGCAGTGTAAAAGGTTGGGCTTGACCAATTCGTTCGTACAAATTTAATCGTTGTTATATTTGTTCATTGCATTCTTTACCCCATGACCACTGAATGCCAAGCGAATTATATTGAGTTTTTCTCTATTAAATAACGATGCTCAAGAATTCTTCATAGGCTAACATGACGAATAGGATTGATTTCTCGCTGCTATTATTCATTGAACAAAATAGCGAATTAATAATAGAGCAGGGCTAATTACTAATATAAACATTAATACTACTATAGTACTGTACTATTACTAACTATTAGAAATATCGAGTTACTGGTGTCAGGTCAAAAATTGACGAGCAAATTTTTAATCTCGGTTCATATGTTTCGCTCCTTGCGGTAAAAGAAGAATTCGTTACAGGGCTAACTTGATTAGAAATGCAGTCTTGATACTCTATAATGGTTTGACGAATTTTTTAAATCTTTCATTTGTAAATCATGACTTAAGACCAATAACTAGTGATAAAGATGAATGTTAAAGATGCAAGACACAAATTGTTGAAATTTGATTGAGTTGTTAATGCATATTTATCAACAGTTCGTGTTGACAAAACCTAATTTAATACAAATTAAATATATCATATCATATCATATCATATCATATCATATCACATCATATCATATCATATCATATCATTTCATATCATATCATATCATATCATATCATATCACATCATATCATATCATATCATATCATATCATATCATATCATATCATATCATATCATATCATATCATATCATATCATATGATGCCAGAGCTGGGCAGTAGCGCGCTACATGTAGCGGCCGCTACATTTTCAGTAGCGGTAGCGGTGGCAGCGCTACATTTAAGGCAATGTAGCGGTAGCGGTAGCGCCCGCTACATATTTAAGTAGCGGTACGAGGTTTTGCCGCTACAGCGCTACCGCTACATTTATAGATAAAGCCTTTAGATTTTACTTAATAGTATTAAATATTATTATATATTAGCATGATATTAGCATGATATATTAGCATGATGCACACTATAAAATACATAAAATAAATTACAGAATAGAACTGTACAAAAGATTTCGGTGTAATGTTGTCAACCTCAGCCTGGTACTAGTGTCAACATGTTAGTTGTTACTTGTTAAGTTGTTACCAGTTACCACTTGTTCTTGTTCCGTGCAAGCTACCAGCAGCAGCAGCGATGACGAGGAGAATGCTGATTCGTTCTTTAATGAACTCCAGAAAACACGAAATTACAGTCAAGTCAATGAAGGAGATCGACTAGTGAACAATTAGTTGGAAACTCCGCTAAGCACCGCTTTATCTGCTCCTGAATCATTTCCTTGTAACCCGTTCTTTGAGATTTTTGTAGAGTACAACACTCCAATCCCTTCTATAGTGCTGCGGTGGAGAGGATGATTTCCTTGGGAAAGGATATCCTAAAGCCAAACCGTCACAGCTTGTCTGATGTTCATTTTGAAACGCTGGTATTTTTAAAAGAAAAAGTTTAACTAAATGGAAATATTTTGTCCGTGTTGTTTGCTTGCGAGTCAATGTTAGTTATTTTTATATTTCCAGTTGCTTACGACTTGCGAGTAAATGTTACAGGTATTTTTTCATGTTTCAGTTTGCTTACAGTTATTTTTATGTTTCACCTTCCCTACATGGATGTCTACTTTAATCTACCAATCTCAAAAATTATCCATATACAGTATTTATAGAAATAAACGACTGATTTTTCATATGTATATGTGGATAATTTTGAGATCGGTAGATTAAAGTACACATCCATGTAGTGAAGGTAAAACATAAAAATAAGTAAATAACTAACTTTTATTTACTGTATCTAACGAGTACTAGTTTGGTTAGGTTAATTGCAATAAAGTTGCATTGATATGTTTTGAAAATGTTTTATTATCATTTAATGTTTATGAGTAATTCCCAATAGCAAAACAATGAATATTTAGAGATTTCCAATAATTTTGGCCATTGTAGCGGCTAATATAGCGGTAGTGGTAGCGCCCGCGCTGCAATCTAGTGGGTGTAGCGGTAGCGGTAGCGCCCGCTACATTTAGAGCATGTAGCGGTAGCGGCGCTACATTTCAAAGTAGCGCTGCCCAGCTCCGAGTATATAATCCTTAATCATTGCGCTTGGTTGCCACCGGCTATATATGGCGAGAATTGGAGAGAGAGAGAGAGAGAGACGTTCAAACTTGAAACAGTGACTCATTCAATTGAATTTCAATATTGTGTTCTCGAGTTCTGATGTTCGAAACAAAACTTATATATGCGTATTCTGCTACAGTGCATTCCACATCGACCTTAGTTTCCTCCTGTGCTATTGTAATTGCCCATCCTGGTAGTGGCGACTATAGGGAGGGGGGTGATAGGTCAGTTTTTCAGGGCACTCGGTACCACTGGTAGTTCTACGACCATCACTGGCTCGCTTACCCGTTAGAACCATTTTATTGCATTACACAACACCCTGGACAAGCCAGGTACTCATTTATCAACCAGAGTTGGATGAATGATTGAGTTGACCATGAGCTGAGCTTCCCGGTAGAACTTGTCCTCAGTGGAACTCGAACCCGGGCGCTGGGTGCGAGAGACAGAGAACCCGGGAGCTGGGTGGGAGAGACAGAGAATCCGGGCGCTGGGTGCGAGAGACAGAGAACCCGGGCGCTGGGTGGGAGAGACAGAGAACCCGGGCGCTGGGTGCGAGAGACAGAGTCTCTCACCACTGCACCACCACAGCCGTTTCCTCCTCGCTTCGTTCTGCAAACTACTTCATTTTCCGGATCCACTTCAATAAAAGATTCAACGCTTTCATTGTTCTTTAATTTCCACTTGTAGCAAAATATTGAATACATAGGTTAATTCATCAAGTATTATTCAACTTTTTCTACTTAATGCAAAGATTTCCCCATCCGAGGGTGTGACTCATTGAGTTTTTGTCTGCAAATGCTGAAAACATAACATTAAATTTCGGTGAATACATCTTTTTGGTGGGTAACATAGCAAGTCATGTCGATGGGCGAAGCGCCGTTGGCAAGCCAGTCTTTGAGATGGCAGACGACCTGTTAGTTCATTGCTGAAAGTCAATCCGCATAAGGAGCTGAATTTTCTTCTTAATTTAGGCTTAACTTGACTAATAAAAACGGTTTCTAGGAGCAAATGTTCATGTATGTTTAATGCGTCTTTAACAAACACTTCTAATATTCCCATAACGACATGCGTACGTCACCACCACCATCATTCCCATTCATCGGCACGTTTTAAAGTGCGTTTCTGAACGGTGATAAATTTGAGCCTGAAGAGGTTTAATGGAGAAAAAGAATTCCTGTGGACGTAGACCTTGATGATGAGAAGCCCGGCATTTATCCTGATAATCAATTTCCACTTAGGGGTATCATGAGTATCATTCAATAAATATCCATTAGAATTTTTTGTAAATTATAACTACTAAATGGGATATTGTTTTCAAGTATGTACAAATATTTGATGTCAATATTCTCATACCTGAAAAAAAAAACAAATCAATTCAGCTACGATTTGAAAAAGTATCGCACTACTGTGCCCATTTCACCCATACATTTCGCCCACATCATTGTGGATATTGCCTCCTTTTGATTTCTTCAACTATCCACATGATACGAAC
This sequence comes from Hyalella azteca, assembly GCF_000764305.2. Classification (NCBI taxonomy): domain Eukaryota; kingdom Metazoa; phylum Arthropoda; class Malacostraca; order Amphipoda; family Hyalellidae; genus Hyalella; species Hyalella azteca. Next base: position 124,365 of record NW_025932603.1, read on the forward strand.
GAATCGATCTAGTCCAACCTCGTGCATTGCAGTAGCATTCGTGCCAAGTGATAACTTACTTAGTTAGTCCTCGATATAAGTGATGGGAGGGTTACATAATGAACTGCTCAGTACTTATTGATATGAATCCATATTACCTGCTCGATTTTAGCAAGTGGATTCTGGTTAAAATCGGTTCTTATTTTTGAACGGTAGCTAAGAGAGTGCATATGTTTGCCTCTCGCAGTTGCGCATATATGAAGATAATAATAGGGCTGAGAAATGGTAGAAATTATCGATTCAGCAGCTGAGAGAGTTGTAAACCGAATCCTACTTCACTTTCATGCGAAAACTACCAAAATTTTCAAAAAGCCAGAAAACCGTATTTATGTTCCCGATTATTTATTTGCATCAAAATAAATTATATACCAACTAACTGAACGCTCTGTTCTTTTGGAACAGAAATAAGTCCATCAAGATGACTTTTGAAATCCATAATACTAAAAAATTTCCCTCAATATGATGTAGTACCTAAATAATATATGAAAAACCTAATTTTGGATTTATTTACACTGAATTTCTACCTCAAAATCGTGCATATAAATTCGAGATCTAATTCATCGATCACAAATGACCCGCTCATGGTTCCTGAACATTCACCAAGCTATTTATTTGAATTAATTAATGCCATACTTATGCCTATTACTTGAGAGCAGTAATAAATGAGCTGTAGGCACTTCAAATGCCAGCATATATGTTTTGCGCTATAAACTATCAAGAGAGTTATCCCATCACAGTTAGCGTAACAAATAATTGCTCAAAGAAATATCCACTACTCAAACTCATGACTTTTGATTATAAATTGCGGTAAAATCTAAATTTTCTAGGAACTTGGAGAGAAAACTTATCCCAGCGAAAACTAAACTAAATATGTAACACGAACCATTGCAATGTTAATGCATACGAGTTAATCAGCGAAAAAACATCAACAACGACCCTGCCTGGGATGATAATGAAAAATTATAAGTTTGAATGATGTAAATGAGACTAATATTTCAATAGGTGAACCCTATAATTGTATACATCGGCAACGTTGTCTCTCAACCCTGACATTCTAGGATGCTTGAAATGCACTAATTACGGTAAATTACCTCAGTTCTGATAGAATTTTCATGTAAATAAGTCGGTAAATGGTGGATATGTTAACGATGATGAGCAGGGCTGTCCGTCATTCCATCAAGCACTGGGGGCAGGGTTGTCCATCATTCCATCAAGCACTGGGGGCAGGGTTGTCCATCATTCCATCAAGCACTGGGGGCAGGGTTGTCCATCATTCCATCAAGCACAGGGGGCAGGGTTGTCCATCATTCCATCAAGCACTGGGGGCAGGGTTGTCCATCATTCCATCAAGCACTGGGGGCAGGGTTGTCCATTATTCCATCTAGCATTGGGGGCGGGTACCTTCTAGCAGTTTCTAGCAATCCTTTTGGTACCTTACATAAACCACGAGTTCACTTGTATACCTCAATGAGGTCGCCACACAAACGTCAGTGAAAGAGGCCTGAAACATTCGCAGCCTGCAATTCGTTCATACGGCAGCTCACCAGTTTTACACCACTATTTCATACTAATTTCACTTTTTTCCCTAAACTACAAAAACTCAATTGAATTCCTGTCTGCAATTACTGAATACCTACGTAATAATAAATTCCGGAGAATGTATTTCTTTGATGGGTAACATAACAAGTCATATCGACGAGCGAAGCGCCGTTGGCAAGTCAATCTATGAGATTGCAGACGACCTGTTAGTTCATTGCTAATCGGCGATCCAAATATTGAGCTTAATTTATTATTTAATTTAGGCTTAACCTGACTAATAAAAACGGTTTCTAGTAGCAATTGTTTAAGAATGTTTAATGTATTTCTAACCAACGCTTCTAATATTCCTATTCAAATATTCGTATGACACCACCATCATCATTCTCATTCATCGGCACGTTTTTAAGTCCGACTCTGAACGGTGATAAATTTGACCCTGAAGAGATTTAATCAAGAAAAGTAATCTTGCGAACGTAGACCTTGATGATGTGAAATCCGCCATTAATCCTGCTAATCAATATATTCTTAAGAGAATTAATAAAAATTTTTGAAAATTATACTTACCATACTGGATTTTTCCAAGTGTGTACAAATATTTATTCTCAATTTCCTCATATTAAGTGTGCAACAGATCAATTCGGCTACGATATGAAAAAGTATTGCACTACTGTGCTAATTTTACCCATACATTCTGCCCACATCCATGTGACTATTGCATCCTTTCACAATTTCTTTTGCTTTGCTCGTGGTACAAACGAATCGGTCTAGTTAAACCTACGTACATTGCAGGTGCATTCGTGCCAGGTGATAAATTATTTAGTTACTCTTCGAATGAGGCGATTATGGGAATTGTTCATTAAGTTCTCAGTAATTTTTTACATTCGTTTGAATCACTCCTGGTAAGTAATTGGGTGCTACTCTCTTGTTTAATATTTTTGAAGGCTGGCGAAGAGATAGCATCCGATTGCATCTCTTAGCAGCCTATTTACGAAGAAACTTTGAAAAGTGCAATGAATTTATATAAAATATCTACTCAGCAGGTAAAAAAGTTACAACACGAAACCTAAACTTAATTTTCATGCGAAAACTGCCCCAATTTCCATAATGCCAGAAAACCCTGTATAGGTTAAAGCATCTAATTATTAATCTAATTTATTTGCATCTAATTGAATTCTCAACTAATTAATTAAACGCTCAGCTCTTTTGGAACAGAAAAAATTCCCTAAGTTGTTTTAACAATTTTGAAATCAATATTGCTAAAATATTTCCCTCAATTTGATGTATTATTTAAATAATTTTATGGGAAACCTAATTTTGGATTTATTTATAGCGAATGTCTACCTCGAAATCGTGTAAATGAGGCATTCAATGAGCTATAGGCATTTCTAATGCACGCAAATATGTTTGCGCTATAAAGTGTGCTATCCCATCACAGATAACATAAGGAATAATAACTCAAAAATCCATCCGCTACTTTAAATCATGAATTTTGTTTAGAAATTGCCATAAAATCTAAATTTTCTAAGAACTTTTAGAAAAATACGTATTTCATCGGAACTAAACTAAATATATAACACGAACCTTTAGGATGATGATGCATACGAGTTAAGCATCCGAGACAAATCAACAACGACCATGCCTGGGATGATAATGAAATTTATAACTTTGAATGATATAATCTGAGACTGCTATTTTAATGGGTGAACCCTATAATAAAATACATCGGCAGGGTTGTCTCTCAACCCTGACATTCTAGGATGCTTGAAATGCACTAATTACGGTAAATTACCTCAGTTCTGATAAAATTTTCAGGTAAAGAAGTCGATAAATTAGGGATATGTTAACGATGACGAGCAGGGTTGTCCATCATTCCATCAAGCACTGGAGGCAGGGTTGTCCATCATTCCATTAAGCACTGGGGGCAGTGTTGTCCATCATTCCAACTATATAGCACTGGGGCAGGGTTGTCCATCATTCCATCAAGCACTGGGGCAGGGTTGTTCATCAGTAAATGTTTAGTTTCGGTTCAAATGTTTCGTTTTTTTGCGCAAAAGAAATATTTTTCGGAGCTAATTTAATTAGAAACGCCGTCCGAATACACTTAAATGGTTTGGTGATTTTTTTTAATGCTCTCACATGTAAGTCATGAGAATTAAGCCTAATAGCTAGTGTTAAATATGAATGTTGAAGATGTGAAAGACCAATTGTTGAAATTTGAAGGAATTTTTGATGAATATTTACCAACAACTCGCGTTGCCAATACCTAATTTAACACAAATGTGTACATGCCATCAAATGGACATTTTCTAATTGCGTGACTAGAGGAGTTCCAGTTCGATATATTCGCATTGCTATCAGTGGAGGGAACAGTAACCCCGCGGCGTATTAGGCCTATTTAAGGCCTATTAGAAATATTTATAAGCTCTTCAAATTATTTTATGCTCATTTATTGCATTCAATTAAACTTTTTACATTGTAATTCCGACAAATTCAGTATAATGTGGCTTGAATATAAGTTTAATTTGAATAAATGACCACACAACTAGCCATTATTACCTTATATATAAATATAAATCATATGGGGCTAAGCCTCCCCTCCATGTCCACGCAACGCCGCGACGCCGCTGCTGTAACCCATGTTACTTGTCTTGCACTACAGGATTAATGGCCCACTTCTGATTATCAACGCAACGCCTCGACGCCGCTGCTGTAACCCATGTTACTTGTGTTGCATTAGCCATTTTCCATACTGCTATATCTAACTATTGCAGACATTTCCAGACCAATTGGTCAAACGCAATTGAATTTCTCTCTGTAATTACAAAAAACATAATAATAAATTCCGGAGAAAACGTCTTTTTGGTGGGTTATATATAACAAGTCATATCGATAAGGGACGACCTGTTAGCAAGCCAGTCATTGAGACCTGTTAGTTCATTGCTGCTAGTTCATTGCAGACGACCTGTTAGTTCATTGCTAAACGGCAATCCAGATGTTGAACTTAATTTACATTTTAATTCAGGCTTTACTTGACTAAAATTCTGATAATAATATTCAAATATTCTTATAACAGTATTCGTACGTCACCACCACTATCATTCCCATTCGTCGGCACATTTTAAGTCACATTCTGGACGGTAATAAATTTGAGCCTGAAGAGGTTTAATGAATAAAAATAATCCAGAGGACGTAGTCATTGATGATTTGAAATCTGGCATGAATTCTGCTAATCAATATCTACTTAAGAGAAACATTCGTTAAATATCCATTAGAATTTTTTGAAAATTACAACTACTATACGGGATTTTTTCTAAGTGTGTACAAATACTTGAGGTCTATTTTCCCATGTAAGGTGCAACAAATCAATTCAGCTTCCATTTGGAAAAGTATCGCACTTCTGTGCCCATTTCAGCCATACATTATCGCGGGATGTTCACTCAAAATTCTCCCATGCATTTCGCCAACATAATGGTGAATATTGCCTCTTAATATCTTTCACTATCCAATTGGTACGTACGAATCGGTCTAGTCCAACCACTTACATTGCATGTGCATTCGTGCCAGGTGATAACTTACTTAGTTAGTCCTCGAAAGAAGTTTTATGACGAATTCTTTATGTGGTTCTCAGTATTTTTCATCATCAATCCCGATCACCTTAAATATGCAGTATTAACGTTCTTCTTTGTGTTTATTATTTTTGAACGCTGGTTGAGAGATAGCAACTGATTGCATCTCGAAGCAGCGTGTAGATAGCGAAGAGGCGGTTGAAATATTGCCGTGAAGTTGGTACATATCCGTTCAGCAGGAAAAAACGTAAGAACACGAATCCTACTTCACTGCGCTAATTTTCAAGAGAATCAGAAACCGTATGATTTTTCTGATTCACATCAATGTTTCTGATTCTCATCAAATTAAATTCTCGACTATTTAACTAAACGCTCCGGTCTTTTACAACTTAAATAAGTCCTATAAGATGACCTAACAATTTTGAAATCCATAGTACTGAAGAATTGCCCTCAAAATTATGCAGTATTTAAGTAATTTTATGTAAAACCTAATTTTGGATTTATTTATAGTGTATTTCTACCTCAAATTTGTGTAAGTGAATTCGAGATCTATTCCATCGATCACATTATGTCCCGCACATGTTTCCTGAACAATCACTATGCTATTTATTTTAATTATTTCTACAATACTTCTGCTTATTATTTGAGAGCAGTAATCATTGTGCTATAGGCACATCAATTGCCTGCAAATATGTTTGGTGCTGTAAAGTGAGCTATCACTTCACGCTTAACAAAAAGAATAATTTCTCAAAAAAGCATCTACTACTCATAGACCTTCTATAATGCAGGTTTACACTTGCATCATTCAATGAGGTCGCCACGCAGACGTTGGTAAATGCCTACAACCTTCGGAGATTGCAATTCAATCATACGAGCTGCCGGCAGTTAACCAGATCCTATAGTATAGTATAGTATCTTCGGCATTATTGAATAGGCCTGGATAGGCCTGTCGCCGATTCTTGTACTTTTCTTGACTAGACTGGCCTTTTGATTAGATCTTTTCAACGGACGATAGATTAAAAA
>NW_025932604.1:0-354 GCF_000764305.2 Hyalella azteca
TCGGATGATATTGATGCTCCATCTCCTTGTTCTTTTTTCTTACGTTTAGCTTTGGGCTTGGGCATTCTGCTGGTTTTTTGTACAAACAAGGTACTACTACTCCAAATAGGTGCCCGTCTCAAAATTAAGACTCTTTTCTATTTATTCACCGATTCAAAAATGTACTCACTCTATCACATACACACGTCCGTATTCGACCGAAGCTCGAACCGGAATCCGAAAGGATCGTCATCGACTACCACTACCTCCCAATGAGTAGACTTGTTGTTGTTTTGTCTGCTTCTTGAGGAAGTGGAGTCGTCCTCCATACACCTCACGGCTCAAAAGGCTCCCCCGTCTGGCAAGCCAATCTGT
>NW_025932605.1:0-1788 GCF_000764305.2 Hyalella azteca
CCTAGCCGACCTAAGAAACCGGTTAAAGTTTCAACAAAGTTAATCTATGAATATGCTACACTGCACAACTAACACTAGTATATGTCTCTTAGTACACATATAGCGAACTAAGTATACGTAGCGGCCAATTGCTCGTCTGCGATTGAGTTTAGCTTCTAAGCCGTCAGCGATTGGCTGACGAAGTTGCGATCTTAATGAACTATTCGTTATAGTCCAGCCCCTGGTTATATGAAAAATATTACTCAGTACTCACTGCAGTGAGTGACAGAGAGCGCATTTTCTCGTCGACGAAAACGGGAAGTCACGGACGGACGGACAGTCGGACATGGCGAGCACAATAGTGCATTTTTTCAATAAATGAGAAAATGCGCTAAAAAGCAGCTGAAGGCGAAACACTCCTGGACAATTACCGAAAAAGCTGGGCAAAATTTTTACTGGATATACTAGGCAAATCTCTTCAGGTGAATACCCTAACATTTATTCTGCTGATATTGTAGCCTCAAATTTCACATTTCAAAACCAATATTCATGAACGGTGTATGTAAATTCCATTTTTTGTAACCAAATTGCTGGAGCTAAAAAGTCTATTTTGGTGCTGAAATCCGAAAGTTAACTTGCTTAAAATCAACAACCACAGGAAAAGATTATTACATTTTATTACTAATAATAAAATTACTGACGACACCGTAAAAATTTAATACAAACTTGCTCCTCGACATCACTGAAATTCATTGTACGCCATGTCCACGCTCCGATCGTCATGCCAACTTTAATATATTGCGGGTATATCGGCAACGCTATAAGCTAAGGGAAGTTCGAACAGGGAAACATATCTGAGGAATTAACCAGGTGGATGTTATGAACAATGTATTTGTGAGTAAGGTAAAGTTTGCACCTGTTGAATAAACGAACTATTATAAGGCAAATTGCACAACATGTTTTACACGATTAAATGAAGAATATTATACAAGGAAACATTACAAATAATACGAATATCACACGACCTATTTAAGGTCTTACCCCAAACGTTGGTGGACAAGGCTGAAGTGAAATGACTGCTAACTGAACTTAAGAAGAAAAAAAAAGTCAATCTATAAGAAGTTCGGATGGTTGGTTGACTGCTAACTATTTGAGGATAAATGAACAATAAAATGAATAACGAATATCTGTGATCCCTACAAATGAACGTCATGCCTACTGTCACCTACGTTGAGCCAACTACAAAGTCAACTCAACCAACAGCTCGAAGGATTTCTCCGAAACTTCAATCGCCACTGAGTTGCTGCTGCACAAGCTAACTGATGAATTTTTTTGCAAATCGCGGCTAAATTGAGTGAGTTTTGATTTAAAACTGCTATGAACATTAAATTAAAGTAATGATGCCTTGTGAACGTTAAAATGCAACAGGATTCGTTCATCTACCTTTCATACATTATCATACACAGAGCTGGGCAGCGCTACTTTGAAATGTAGCGGCAGCTACCGCTACCTCTACATGCTCTAAATGAAGCGGGCGCTACCGCTACCGCTACACCCACTAGATTGTAGCGAGCGCTACCGCTACCGCTACAGTAAAATGTAGCGCCGCTACATTAGCCGCTACAATGGCCAAAATTTTTGGAAATCTCTAAATATTTATTGTTTTGATATTGGGATTTACTCATAAACATTTAATGATAATAAAACATTTTCAAAACATATCAAAGCAACTTTATTGCAATTAACTTAACCGAACTAGTACGAGTTAGATACAGTAAATAAAAGTTACAGTTATTTTTATGTTTTACC
>NW_025932606.1:0-1531 GCF_000764305.2 Hyalella azteca
AAATTAATAATGTGACCCACGAAAAAGAGCTATTATTTAAAGCCTGTCAGAGTACCCCCTCCAATTTTTTTATTTTTTTGTAAAATAAGTCCAGGTTTTGATGCATTGTAGTAGAACTCTTCTAGTTACATATGCAAAAGACAAATTTTAGGAAAGTGTCATAGTTTGCAAATGGGGGGTGCACCGCCCCCCATGGGGGAACTTTGACCACTTGATGGCAGCCGTGACGGGGTAACATTGACCGCTTGGAAATTAAGTTAAAATTACCATAGGTACCTGTATAACATATTTTATGTTTGATACCGGTACACCTATTAATGTTTTTTTCTTTATGTTTCAGACTCTAGAGTCTTATATATGGTAATTTTAACTTAATTTCCAAACCGGTCAATGTTACCCAGTCACAGCTGCCATTAGGTGGTCACATTTTGCCCATTGGGGGGCAGCGCCCCCCATTTGCAAACTATGACACTTTCCTAAAATCTGTCTTTTGCATATGTAACTAGAAGAGTTTTACTACAATGCACCACAACCTGGAGTTATTTGGAGTTATTTTACCAAAAAATTAAATCGATTTTACCACCCGGTCAGAGAAACCCCAAGAGCTGGGGTAACAAAGACCATCACTTTTTTTGAAATTACATCAAAACTATGAGAGGCTGGAGCCAGCAATTTATGGTGAGTAAATCTAGAGTATAGACCTGTATTTTGCATGTTACAATTTAAGTTTAACTTATCTAGTAAAAAAATGGCATTGTTTCAAAATAAAAAAGTGGGCAAAGTTACCCCATTTTACAGTACATCTTCAGGAGAAGCAATGATATAAATTAGGGTCAAACAATTGCTGAAATGTATTCTTTTAACAGACTAGCAGTCAATGTAATTTTGATCATAAAATATTCACAGTAAATGGGTTTTAGTCAACAAAGATGATTGAAATAATTCACAGTGCAAAAAAGAGCGGTGCTATAAATAAAGTATAATGCCCTTCAAGTGGCAACTGCTATTGTCTTTTTTTGCTGGCTGCATTAGATGGGTACTTGGCTTATTTTTACTGAACCCTGAATTTTTGAGAGCATGCTCAAAAAAAGAATAATCTTTTCCAATTTCTTTATTATGTTTCTTAACCCACAATGGATAAAAGAGAATTTTATTAAATAAACTTAGTGGCAACACTCCAAAAGTGCACTCAGGTATAAGCAAAAGAAACTTTTTGATAAGCAAGATTATGTGGTTATAAATTGAGATTATTTTGTTTCCAAACACAAGTTGACTAAATTAAGCTGTCAGTTGAGCATAGAGGGCAGCACAAAATGCTTACTGTGCATCAAAATGAAATCTGCCTGTCTGCAATTTTGATGTTGGTAGGTATGTAGTAGTACTCCATGTGCGCTTTTTGCACAGAATGTTATAGATATATGAATAAAAAACTAAAGACTTCAAAATTTCATTGAAACATTGTAATTGTAAAATGCATTTTTTCCATCAGAGCAAAAAAAATTTTTGAGGCTTTGATTTTTGATTAAACAGT